>NC_065443.1:12340418-12643448 GCF_917563875.1 Diabrotica virgifera virgifera | reverse complement strand
ATGAAATATATATGCACAGTACACATCTAAATTACGTATCAATTACGCCTTTATCAGTTTCTTTTCCATTGTCACTACAACATTTTTACGTTTTGTTGCCATTACGTAGACAAAAAAACACGCAAACACAAAATATGAATAGATTTACGAACGATTAAAGAAAGGAAGCGAACAATACGACTGTACTACACACAATACGGTCTCAATCGCAACGATGTTATATTATTTAATAACATTGAAGACTAAGATCATTGTTTAAAAAAGATTTTTTTTAATAGTATTTTAGTCTTTTTAAACAATGCTAAGACAGTTTGAAATAAATAAAGGATACTACAGGTGCCTGTTGTTTCCGATAACACGACAATGAACGTCGCCGTCGTGTGGCATGAGTCATTTTTACTATCGTAGGTATATGTAGTTCAAATTACACAAATACCCATTATTTCTCAAATATTATATTACATACATTTTTATTGATGAAATGTTTGTCTGATAAAAGTCGGTCCGGGTTATCGGGGGCCGACTTATCGGGGTTCCACTGTATTTTATGCTTATCAATCGTCGAAATAAACATTACTTTAAATATTGAGCGTAGAAGAAAGAAATTTTAGTCGAATAGTGTCCTATAGCTGCTCCACTATGACAGAAAGAAAAATTGCTGAAAATCACACGCACATGTGCAGTCAGTCAGTCACACCAACACCACAAGCACAAATACGGGCATATAGGGCCAGCCCATATACGTTTTAAAATATTGGATCTAATAGTCTTGAATTTAATCAGTACAACGTGTGCGAATATGTGATAATGCTGTCATTCCGAAAGAAGGATGATACCAAAGGGATACGGTGCCGTTCCCTATAGAAATATACTAAATTTATTCGCATATTTCTATTATAATGTTATTTTCAGTTCCATATTTTTTAGAACGGAGTGCCATGTGTACCGTGCGTGTAAAACAATTTGGATAATAGAATAATGTTTGGTTAAAATGGAATTATCCAACACCTGATTCGACGACAAAATAGTTTGTTTAAAAGGTTAAAGCAAACAAACGATAAAATCAATATGATTTAGGCCTGTTGGACAACTTGATAAATATACATTGAATATATTGACTTTTCGAATCGTCCAAATAATGATTGTTTGTTATATGGCACGAAAATTATGTTACAATAACAAACGGACTAAAAAGTAATCCAAACGGTTTTCAAATAACTTTTCCGTCTTATTTTCGTCAAATTCTTCAAACGTCTTTTTTATTAATTTTTTTAATTGATTCTTCTATTTTTTAATATTGTAATACTTTAATTTTATTTGGATCTAAGCTGCTAAAAAGAAAATCTAAATTAAGACTGTACCTGTGAATTATTCACCCAGTGCATATGGAAGTCCAAGTACACACATATTTATGGGTTCCAAGGATTCCGATCAGGAAGATCCTGCATCGACAACATCTTAACGCTCAACTAACTCAACGAAAAAAAAATTAGTGATAGACAGAATACATCTACTATTCGTCGATCTAACTAAGGCATATGATACCGTACCACTGTGTAAATTATAGCAAGACCTGAAAAGATCCCCTATTCATATCATCATCATTCTCTTTGCCTTATCTCTATGCGGGGTCGGCTTCCCTAATTGCATTTCTCCACACAATTCTATCTTGGGTCATATCAATGTTAATCCCCTTTAGCATCATGTCCTGCCTTATCGTCTCCCCCCAGGTCTTCTTTGGTCTTCCTCTCCTACTCCTTCCAGGAATCTGCACTTCGGCTATTCTTCGTATTGGGTGACTAACGTCTCGACGTTGACATCGACATTCAGTTCCGTACATCATAGCCGGTCTTATGGCTGTTTTATAGAATTTTCCCTTCAGCTTCATTGGAATTTTTCTGTCACACAACACACCACCGCTTCTCTCCACTTCATCCATCCAGCCCTAATTCTACTTCATGGATCTCCATCTATTTCTCCATTACTCTGTAATACCGATCCTAGGTACTTAAAATTATTGCTTTTCACAATCATTTCACCATCCAAAGATACCATTTTATTTGTAGCAACTCCATCTTTAAATGCACATTCCAAGTACTCTGTTTTGTCCTACTAAGTTTCAAACCTTTTTCCTCCAGAGCTTGTCTCCACTCTTCCAGTTTTTGTTCTAAGTCTCTTTCACTATTTCCTATTAACACTACATCATCAGCATACATTAGGCACCATGAAATGCTACCCTGTAGTTTCGCAGTTATCTGGTCCAAAACTAATGAGAATAAATAAGGACTACGCACCGAGCCTTGATGCAATCCTACTTTCACCTGAAATTTATCAGTCTCTCCCACACCTGTCCTAATACTAGTCGTTACTCCCTCATACATATCTCTCACAATCTTTAAATATTCGCCAGGGACTCCTTTCTTATTGAGTGCCCACCACAGAATCTCTCGAGGAACTATATCATATGCTTTCTCAAGATCAATGAATACCATATGAGCGTTGGTCTCTTTATTCCTGTATTTTTCCATCAGTTGCCTTACAATGAAAATTGCATCTGTTGTTGATTTTCCCTGCATAAAGCCAAATTGATTATCGGATATTTCGGTTTCTTCACGTATCCGTCTATCAATTACTCTCTCCCATATTTTCATGGCGTGGCTAAGTAGTTTTACAGCCCTGTAGTTTGTACATTGTTGTATGTATCCCTTGTTTTTGTAGACATGTACTAATATACTGCTTCTCCATTCGTCTGGCATTTGTCCAACTTCCATAATTCTATGAAATAGATCTGCTAGCCAACTTATTCCTGTCTCTCCCAATGCTCTCCATACTTCCTCAGGAATATCATCTGGTCCGACTGCTTTTCGTTTCTTTATTTTTTGAAGCGCTTGAGCCACTTCCTCGTTTGTTATTCTGGTAACCATTGCTGTTACTGTCTCCATTAACTCCACGGGCTGTCTGTCAAATTCTTCATTTAATAAACTGTCAAAATACTTTCTCCATCTCTTTTTGACATCCTTTTCGTGAATTAGTATTTTATTATTTTCATCTCGGATACATCTAATCTGATTAAAATCTCTTGCTTTCTTTGCTCTCTGTTTGGCTATTTTATATATCTTTGCTTCGCCTTCCCTGGTGTTAAGTTGATCGTATAGGTTTGAATACGCTTCTGCTTTAGCTTTTGCTACTGCTACTTTCGCTTCCTTTTTGGCGACCATATAGTTTTGAAGATCTATATCCGATCTAGTTTCTTGCCACTTTTTATATAATTTTCCCTTCTCTTTTATTTTTCCTTGTACTTAATTTGACCCCAACCAAGACTCTTTATCCTCAAACCTCTTTCCTGACGTTTTTCCAAGTATTTTAATAGCCGTCTCTCTAATAATATTGGCCATTTTTCTCCAAATTGTGTTAGGGTTTCCTTTTATGTTCCAACATATTTTTTCTACTATTCTTTTCCTGAATAGACCTTCTTTCTCATCTTTTAGCATCCACCACTTGATTTTTTGTGGTCCCCTCCTAAATTTTTGTTTAGTTTCGCTTTTTACTTCGATGTCCAGAACAAGCAGCTTATGTTGTTGGCTTACTGTCTCACTAACTATTACCTTGCAGTCCTTGCATTCACGTATGTGTTCTTTCCTTATCATGAAGTAGTCTATTTGGGATTGATGTTGTCCACTTTTGTAGGTAATAAGTTGAGTTTCTCTCTTTTTATAGAATGTGTTAACAATCGCCATATCCAATGATGATGCTAATTCAAGCATGTCATCTCCAGCTTCATTTCTAGTTCCAAAGCCTAATCCCCCATGTATTGTTTCATATCCTGTCTTGGCTTGGCCCACATGTGCATTTAAATCACCTCCTATTATAACTTTCTCCTTTGCTGGAATATCACTCAGTGCGTCTCCTAATTGGTCATAGAAAGCTCTTCTTTCATTCTCACCCAGACCTGTTTGAGGAGCATACACACACACAACATTCAATACCTCTTTATCAATTACAAATTTCACTGATATCATTCTATCACTCCTTCTTACAACTTCTACTACGTTATCTTTCATTTCACTATCAGCAATTATACCAACTCCATTTCTAGTGTTACTACTCCCTACATACCACAATTTGTATCCTTCACCTAGTTCTTTCGCCCTTTGTCCGTTCCACCTAGTTTCTTGAATACAAGCAATTTGAACTCTTCTTCGTTTGAGCGCATCCACTAACTCCAGACTCTTACCTGTAAGGCTACCAAGATTACAAAGACCCTATCCTTATTTTTCTAACCTGTAATGATGTTCCCCCTGAGATAGTCCTCACCCGGAGATCCGAACGGAGGCTCCCCTAACTTTAATAAAAGCAGTGTAAAACTTTTATAACAACATCCAAGTAAACATAAAAATCAACAACAGATTATGCGATAGCTTCATGGTGAATAAGGCACCACGACAAGGATGCAGCTTATCGCCAAAACTGTTTAAAATCTATATAATCGAGGTCTTGAATAAATGGCGGAAATAATGTTCTGGCATGGGGATACAGATAAACGACGACTCAACACTACACACTACATTTTGCTGACGATCAGGTGGTGATTGCACAGGATTACGATGATCTAATATTTTTATGACAAACCGGCTGTTTCGAGAATACAACAAATGGGGCCTATACCTCAATATAGAGAAACCCAAATAATATGTATAGGAGGGGAGAAAAATAAGTTACAACTAGAGGATGATATGGTTGTCGAGCCAAGCTCTGATTATGTATACCTTGGAAAGAGAATCCAACAAAGTGGTAGGGTAGGACACAGTTCGAAATAGAGGAAAGAATTATGAAAGGAAAGAAAGTAATAGGAGCTTTGAACTCACTACTTTGGTGAAATACCATATCAAGAGAAAAGAAAATATAGAGCATCTTTAAAAGTGTAGTAGAACAGAAGTTGTTTGCACTGTAAATGGACTTCTGGCGAAAATCGGCCTGCATCTCTACCTCTAGAGTCTCACACATAACGAATGAGCGAGTACGAGATATTATGAATAGGAAAACAAACATAATAGAAGAAATCCAAGAAAAAATAACTTTGTTGGTAAATATGGCCATGTACAAAGACTGGAGGAACATCGACTCCCAAAGCTGATAATGGAATGGCAACCCCTGGAAAGAAGAAAAAGCAGCATACCAAAAACTACCTGGATAAGTGGAATCCAGAAAGCAATGTCTGAGAGAGATCCACGACCAGGAAATTGGACAGATCGACGGGGCTGGAAAATAGGAATCGGAAGGCACATGACGCTATAAATCGGTGTAATATATGCAGGGCCGCCGAGAGGGAGGATCAGGCCCCGGTAAGAAGTAAAAAGCGGGCCCCCGGCAAAAATTGAAGAGCGAAAAAAATTGTTTAATTCTTATAGAAATGTGATAAAATAATAAAAATGAAAATTTTTACAATACAGGTGCCTTCTGAGTTTTCTGATTGGCAAAGATGTCTATAATTTTCGAAAAATCGCATGATTTTATCAAGTCATTCTCAATTAACGAAGTTGCTAGAAAAAAATTAACCGATCCTGTTTGATTGTAGATCTCATACCTCATTTTTTATGCGAGAAAGACAACTAAAGCATCTTTCCTTTTCAGCGACTGTCACTGGTAATGTGCAAATTATTCTTAAGGGGGTAGGCGCAAAATCTTAGTCCAATGCTATTTAAATGCATTCATTTTTTTCGAATCCTGAGAGAACTAATAAGTATTTTTGAAAAATTTAAACGCAGAATGAAAGATTACGTTATTGCCAAGGCTGAAAGTCCCTGAAAACTTATATAATGTTTATTTGAATAAGTTACAGGGGTGAAAAAGAAGAGAAAATTTAGTGTGATTTTTAATTTTAGATATTTCATTCAAAAGAAACTTTTTGTTTATTCTAAGGGACTTTCTGCCCTCGGTAATAATGTAATCTTTCATTCTGCGTTTAATTTTTTCAAAAATATTAATTTATTAGTTTTTTTAGGATTCGAAAAAAAAAGAATGCATTTAAATAGCATTGGACCACGATTTTGCACCTACTCCCTTAACGCAATAACAACTTTAGGAAATAATTATTCCAATTTGAGATGTTTAATTTCATTAAGTAAATCTATTGGAGAAAGTTGAGATTCACCAATATTATCCTTGTACATTATATCGCTCTAAAATGAAAAATTTCATCTATCAATTCTTCACTGATGTCTTCTTCATAAAACTCGAGCAATATAATATATATCAATTTTTTTCTTAATATTGATGTCATCTTCATCTTGGAATGTCCATAAAATGTTAAGAAGCGAATGATTTTCATTTGCCGCATTAAATCTTCTGGTTAAATTGCTTATTATATTTTATTATACAATATATGATAACATTAAATATTTCACAGTGAAATATTTCGTCAGGCTCAAAATTATCAGTCGTGGTCCAGGCAAATCATTAAAAAATCTCGCAGGCTTCTTGCGCCGTTTTTAGAATAAAACAATAAAATAACAATAAAAGAAAATAACAATAAAATATATTTCAAAATAGTGGTAAAGGTCTTAAATAGCGAGTACCTATTAATTAAACGCATTATGCATATAAAGTGAAGAGCAAAAAAAACGGAAAAAATATTAGATACGTCCTTGGTCTGTCTGGTCGACGCCGGGCCCCTTACATCGCCGGGCCCCGGTAAAATGTACCGGCTGTACCCCCCTCTCGGCGGGCCTGAATATATGCATATGGAAGTGAAACGTAGACTCTACATAAACGGAAAATAAATAAGCTGCTGGTATTTGGAAGGAAGCTTCTAAAGGCTGTATGACACTGTGCATTTTCTTGTATCATTTCTAATATCGTTTCTGATATACATTTTCTTCTATCGTTTCTTGTACGTACATTTGTGCCCTGTATGACACTATGCAAGTTCTTGTCGTGAGTTCTTGTATCGAAAATTGTATGAAATTCGGCACATGATTGGTCAAAATTTTGTTTGTCACCCTGTGTCACGTTACATTGGTATGGTAGTACTGCGTCTACAGCTGATTTTAAGGATTTTATAAAATTTATAAACTTTTAAAAACATAAATTTAACATTTTAATGTTAACCAGAATTTTTACGTTGATTGTTGATTGTTTTTTATTTTGTTTTGATATTTGTGCTAAAATATTTGCATTAGAATCATCTTCAGTTTGATCCAAATTAGGAGCTATTATATTTTCCTCTATTAAAAAATTATGCAACATGAAACCCAAAGTTATACATAGTTTGAACTTTACTAGGAGTTAAATATATGGTTATTAGTAGAACAGTAGTCCATACCAAACGGTATATTAAGTATCAATAAAACATTTATAAATAATACCTACAAAACACAAATAAATTCATCAAGACATAAATCATATGATCTCATTTTCAGCTGCCATTATGACATTTAGATGTTTTACCAGCAGGTTTTACGTTTTTGCTCTTTGCGCAGAAATTGGCGCAGTTCTTGTACAAGAATCTATGCCTGACATAAATTCTTGTATCGTTTCTGATATCCTTTCTTGTATCTGTGTATGACACTATGCATTTTTTTGACATATCAGAAACGATATTAGAAATGATACAAGAAAATGCATAGTGTCATACAGCCTTAAGAATGATATTTGGTTCTCAAAGAGATGCATTGACAGGAGAATGGAGAAGGTGCCGTAATGCTCAATTGGTGACTGTATGGTACTGAGAACATCATCGGACATAAAAGCTAACCGCATAAGATATGCAGGTTATGTGGTAAGATCAAAGGAAAACAGAGTATTAAAGACAGTATTTTTTGAGGGACCAGACGGTAGAAGATCAGTAGGTCGTCCCAGAAAAAGATGGAAGGATGATCCATGATGGAAGGAAGCCAGTTTATCTTGGCTTGGGGTACAACAATGGAGCTCAAGTCTTGTGCCTTTTGAATGAATGAACTAGGAACTTGATTGATCACAATGAATTGAGTGAGATTTTATTTATTTTGTTCAGTTATCGTTTTGAAATTTCTGCAGAATGCGTCGCAGTCTTGGCAGTCTAATCTGCACCATTGGTTGGCTTTGAACATATTATTTTCCAGCTGGATCTGAGTGACCATTGTACTCTCAGTTTAAATGGACATGAATAAAATAGACCTATATTTATATTCTGAGTAGACATTGGGATACAGATAGGCAGATTTTGAGGATGCCCTGTATATTAACTCTGTTCACTGGCGTAGTTTTAAGTCCTTGAGATTTACTGCTTCAAATATAAACATAAGATAATAAAATGAGAGCCGAGCTAAACATCCGGACGGGGGTACTAAATGCAAAAAAGGCAAATTTGCTTTGTTGCAAATATGTAAATTTTAATTCCATTGTAGACCACATAAAACGGACGAGTAAAATTTTATGTCCGACAGTTTAGAACGCTAGTAAAGAATTAATCAAGCAGAATTCAGCTACGAAAATCATATAATCGTTAGCATTTCTAAAATTCTAATTGTCGGACCATGTCAGAGTAAACATGAATTTGTATGCGGAATTACCGGAACTACAGGACCGTACTCAAAGGTTCTGTGGCCTTCTTTGTTTAGTTTAGATATGTATGAGAATTTTCTTATAATAAAATAAAATTGAACAAAAATTGACTTGTCATTCTTTCTTTTTCTCCTACACCAAGTCCGATAAGGATTTGGGACAACTCTGCACATCTTCTTGCTTGTCTCAACTCTTCTGGCGTGCTACAGTTCTTCTTTTTTTCGGTTTGCAATTTAGAATCTGTTTATTGATGGTGTTTCCGGTTTGTTCTTTATTCTTTTATTTCCTCATTAATCGAGTTGTGTTTTCATTTGTCTCTTTGTCAAGTACTTATTGTAATGTTTTTCACTCTTCTGAAATTATTCAGCAAGGTTAGGTTCTAGTATGTAAGAGCTACTGAAACTCTTCTTCTTCTTCTTCTTCTTCTTCTTCTTCTTCTTCTTCTTCTTCTTCTTCTTCTTCTTCTTCTTCTTCTTCTTCTTCTTTTTGTGTAGAGATGACTCTCTCTGTTTTTCAATGGATCCAGTATCAGTTATCTCCAGTAAGTTGTCTTTCCATCGTTTTCGAGATCTTTCCACTGATCGTCTTCCTATTGGAGAACCATCTCTTGCCGTCTTTACTATTCTATTTGTTGTCATTCGGATTATATGATTTTTCCATTCTACTCTTCTATTTTCTACCACAGTCCTTGATGTTCTCTACCTTGCATCTCTGTCAGTGGCGTAACCAGAGGGGGATTTTGGGGGTTGTAAACCCCCCAATTGTGATGTCCTTTGAGCTCTATACGCTTAACGCCGTTAGTATTCCATGCTCCTTAGCGACCCTCCAGTAGTATCCGCTCCCCCCCTTAGGATCATCCTGGTGACGCCGTTGATCTCCGTCGTATATCTGTACTTCTAGCTCTTCCCCATGGTATCTTATCATCGATTTTTCTAAGGGTTTTCATCTCTGCTGTTTTTAGCAATATTTTTATTCTCTGTATCAGGTCATGTTTTTGCTGCGTAGGTATATTATTGGTCTGATTACTGTTTTGTAAATTCTGCCTTTCAATTATTTCCCAATATTTTTATTTCTCCATATTGTTTGTTATACCTAACCATGCATTTTGTCATATTTTGGGAAATTATCATGTCCAATTTTTTGGCAGTTATATTATGTTAGTGCAACATACCTACGTTGTAGATCATCTTCATTTTGAGAAATTAGTATTCCGTCGTCTGCATAGCAGATAGATCAACAAAAAATAAAGCAAACAAACACATACAAATACCTGATATTAAAACAGTAATAAGTAACAAACATGAACGGCATTATTAGAGGCTATCACAATCACAGGTCTCCCTCCGCTAGAATTATACAGGGTGTCCAGAAACTCTACCGACAAACGAAGACAGGAGATTCCTAAGGTAAATTTAAGATAATTTAACCCAATTCACTTAGTCTGAAAATGCTTCTTAAGGGAGCTAGAGCTCTTTGAAGATGGCGTCTTGTAATTAGTTTTTCTTAAATACCTCCAGAACGCTTCTATTTAGAAAAACAAAAATTGGTACGCCTATTTATCTTCAAGATATAAATCTAATCCATACATTGCAAATTTCTAGTACCGATCATAGGCGTCCGTTTTGGGTAGGGCAACAGTTATTTTATCGCATAACTTTTTATCTTTAACTTTTATGCATTTCTGACACTGGATTATTAAATTGTGAAGTATTCCAGTACTAAAAGGTACTCTTGTTTTAAAGCGGTAGGACACACCGTTTTCTAGAAAAATCGATTTGAAAATTTTTCACTTTCTGAATTACAAAAAAAAATTTCAAAAAAAAACTGTTTAGAAAGACGAAAACTGGTACATTTATTTATATTCCAGAGATAAATCGATTTCATACATTGCGAATTTCTAGTACTGGTCATAGGCGTCCGTTTTGGGTAGGTCAACAGTTATTTTATAGCATAATGATTTTGTCTTGAATTTTCGAGCATTTTTGACACTAGATTATTAAATTATGAGGTATTCGAGTACTAAAAGTTACTCTTACTTTATGTTGGTAAAATACTTCGTTTTTTGTTGAAAAGTTCTTTCAATTTTTTTTCAAATTCCAAAAACGAAAAACTTTCAAATCGATTTTTCTAGAAAACGGTGCATCCTACTGTATATACCATACTACCGACTTAAAGCAAGAGTACCTTTTAGTACTAGAATACCTCACAATTTAATAATCCGGTGTCAAAAATGCATAAAAGTTAAAGACAAAAAAGTTATACGATAAAATACCCGTTGCTCTACCCAAAACGGACGGCTATGACCGGTACTAGAAATTTGCAATCGATGGAATCGATTCATCTCCGAAAAGTAAATATGCATACCAATTTTCGTTTTTCTAAATAGAAGCCTTCTGGAGGTATTTAAGAAAAACTAATTTCATGACGCCATCTTCAAAGAGCTCTAGCTCCCTTCAGAAGCATTTTCGAACTCTAGGTGAATTGGGTTAAATTGTCTTAAAATTATCTGAGGAATCTCCTGTCTTCGTTTGTCGGTAGAGTTTCTGGACACCCTGTATATTTTGGCGGTAGCCTTTATGACCATCCTGAGACTCAAAGCAAACAATACTTGGAGGCCGAGTTATGTATTTAATAGCCACACAAACACTACTGGGACTATATTTGAGGAATCCATCTTTATGATGTACTCAGATATGATGACACCGGAACTAATCTTCATTGAGAAGATTAACACAATTATACCACCTAGAGAACTACCAAACTATACCATCTAGAGTCCCAAATATTAATGGAGACTTAATATGGTTCACTGATGGATCTAAAACTGCCCATGGTACTGGATCAGGAGTCTTTGGGCAAAGGTGTAACTACAATAAATCTTACAGCCTAGGTCAACATACTACGGTGTTCCAGGATGAAGTTTTTGCTTTGGTGGCCTGCATTGATGAAATTATTGATGAAGACCCTAAAGCTAAGAGAATCAACATTTACACAGATAGCCAATCGGCTATTCTAACTGTAAAGAACCCTCTCACCAAATCAAAACTAGTGAGAAACTGCAAAGATCTCCTCAGGAACCTGACAAAAGACAATAAAATATATTTAATATGCAGATATATATGTTAGCGAAAAAAGGCTCAAGAGAAACTTTTGAAGGCCCAGAACCTTTCTGTGGCATCACTAAAGATACTACGAAAAACGAGGTTCAAAAATGGAAATGGCTGATAAAGCATCATCAAAATAAATGGAGAACCACTCAAGGGCAAATCCAGACTAAAAAAATAATCAAGAATATTGATTAAAAAAACTCTTAAACAGTTTGATGAATAGAACCTCAACAAACGAGAGATCAAAACGGTCACTAAAATGGTGACTGGACATTGGCGTTTAAGAAATCACCTATAGAAACTAGGTAAGGTGAATGAACCATGGTGCAGAAAGTGCGAAATGGAAGAAGAGACTGCCATACACATTCTATGCCAGTGCAGTGTGCTACGTGATGTAAGGCAGGACTTCACTGGTCAAATGAGGTTTGTACCAGAAGAGATCCTAAAACTACCAATAACAAAACTGTTGGCCTTCGTTGAGGCCACAGGACTTATTAGTGTTTAAGGAGAAGAACAGGGTTTGGTAGAAAGGTCTTATGGCCATGTGCCAGAGACTAAGGAGTCTCACCTGAGTTAAGAAGAAGTAGAAGAAGAAATAACAAACAACAAACTATAGAGCAGTGGCGGATCCAAGCAGTGTGTCACGGGGGGTCATTACCCCCCACCCAGACGAAAATAAATATAAATTTAACAATCCTAAAAAAAGAAAAACCGAGAGCCGTGAAACAAAAAGAAATTTTAGGCACATCCAAAAAATAATTGAAAACCCACTTATCCTAGGGGTGGTAAGACACAGTGATCTTGCATCAGAGAAAAGTAATTAAATTACCCTCAAAATCCATGACCCCCATGATGTCCAAATCACCACTGCTAGAAAGTACAGGAAAACTATTCCATACAGTAAATAGAGGATTCCACGACAACACGAAATATGAAGGAAAACGAAGATGACAATATACAGAGAGAGTCTGTAAAGTGGAATAAATTCAATATCTCAAATACTAATTGTTTTTTTGGAAAATGCTCAGACCCGTCGATTAGTATTTCAAATTGTCCTTTTTGACATTCAATAAAAATGTATACAGGGTGTCCCAATTTAGAGATATGACGTCATCGTCGATTTTCTTAAATGGCAACACTGTCATTTTGATAGCTAATTTGATAGGGTTTGTAAAGTTATACATAACTGCAAAATATCAAATTTTTATTCTCTACCATTTACAAGATAATAGAAAATAACAAAGTTATATCTGTAATTTGGAATATATTCAATAATTAAAATACTAACTGTTTTTTTGAAAAATGCTCAGACCCGTCGATTAGTATATCAAATTGTCATTTTTGACATATAATAATAATGTATACAGGGTGTCCCAATTTAGAGATATGACGTCATCGTTGATTTTCTTAAATGGCAACACTACCATTTTGATAGCTATTTTGATAGCGTGTGTAAAGTTATACACATCTGAAAAATTTCAAAATTTTATTCCCTACCATTTACAAGATAATAAAAAATAACAAAGTTATGAAGAACAAGAAGTAATCAAATAATAATTGAATTTATTTATTTCAATTAAGCAAATGCTCATAACGTTGCCCATTGACAATTTGACAATAATTGAGGGCAACATTATGAGTTTTTGCTTAATTTATTGAAATAATTAAATTCAATTATTAGTTGATTACTTCTTTTTCATAACTTTTTTATTTTTTATTATCATCTAAATGGTAGAGAATACAAATCTGAAATTTTGCAGTTGTGTATAACTTTACACACCCTATCAAAATAGCTATCAAAATGACAGTGTTGCCATTTAAGAAAATCAACGATGACGTCATATCTCTAAATTGGGACACCCTGTATACATTATTATTATATGTCAAAAAGGACAATTTGATATACTAATCGACGGGTCTGAGCATTTTTCAAAAAAACAGTTAGTATTTTAATTATTGAATATATTCCAAATTACAGATATAACTTTGTTATTTTCTATTATCTTGTAAATGGTAGAGAATAAAAATTTGATATTTTGCAGTTATGTATAACTTTACAAACCCTATCAAATTGGCTATCAAAATGACAGTGTTGCCATTTAAGAAAATCGACGATGACGTCATATCTCTAAATTGGGACACCCTGTATACATTATTATTGAATGTCAAAAAGGACAATTTGAAATACTAATCGACGGGTCTGAGCATTTTCCAAAAAAACAATTAGTATTTGAGATATTGAATTTATTCCACTTTACAGACTCTCTCTGTATGAAACAATATATAGTCTAACGGCGACACACAGGGCAGAAAACTGGATCTTACACAGAAGACACCAGTGTAGGATACAAGCAACAGAGATGAAAGACTTCAGAAGAACTATGGGAGCAAGAAGGGTAGACAGACTCAAGAATAAAGAAATAAGAAACATAATTAAAATTAAACCGTTACTTGACACAATAAAGGAGAAAAAATTAGCATGGTTCGGTTATATAACATGGATGGACAATAATAATAAGCAAGTGTGTGACGATATCGGGTAACAAATACAGTCGGAGACAGGATTCGTTTTTTAGATATTTATTTTAAAGCCAAAACATACAAAAGATAAAGTAATTAGCGTAAATTACTAGTTAATTTACTTATTAATTACAATCTACATATCGGACTTTCGTAAACCTCGGACCCATGTGACGATATTTGACACAGGAATGAATGATAATAAACGACGATAAGAATAATTGCATTTATTTAATAATGTGAAATGGACATATAAGGAGAGGACATCTCGCTCAACTCGCCAAGGGGAAAGACATGTAAGGAAATACGATCACCTCTCGTATGGGATGGGGTAAATGCAACGTCGAAATCGCTCATCATGCCAAGACGGCGGGGTTCGAGATGTTTCGGAATATGGTCGAGATATACTTAACTCATTTATTATATTATCTTGTTGATTATTCTCCGTTCAGCACACCGAGAATAATCAAATGGCTTTTCGTTCCGTCTTTTATATCGTCAGAAACACGTTTTGCTTAATATATTGGCGTACTCTAGACTCTAGACTCTAGACGATAAAATTATATTATCGTCACAAGTGAAAAGAGTGTGAGAAGTAGAGTTGCACAAGTTTGACTTGAATGTTTGAATTTGACTTGAGTTTGACTTAATTTCAAGTCAAACTCAAGTCAATCCTTCTGACAAATAATTCAAGTAAGTCAAACTGGTCAATCGTACAGGTTTGAAAATTCAAACTGTTTGTCAAACTAGTTTGAAAGAGTTTGAAAAATAATTTATTTCGTAGATATACTTTTTTAACAATCCACGAGGAAAATAAAATTCCTGTAGCTGGGTGTATACCATAAATCACAAAAATACTATATTTGTTGTAAAATTTATAATTTAAAATACACTAATAAGGGTTGCATCACAAAACAAAACGTTTTCGGATTAACAAGTAATCCATCATCAGTGTTAAGCCAATAACATGCATGCGTGAGCCACCAAAAAGTTATGGGTAAAACTCTTTAAAAGGTATAAGATCTTATATTATACTACATATTATGTTTAAAATAGTTAGATGTTGCAAATATTCCTGGATATTACCCAGGGCAACACAGGACTCTACCTCACGTGGATGTGATATGAAAGGGATGAACCTCACATATTGAAAATTGAGTGTCAACTATATCTTTTAAAGGGTTTTTACCCATAACTTTTTGGTGGCTCACGCATGCATGTTATTGGCTTAACACTGATAATGGATTACTTGTTAATCCGAAAACGTTTTGTTTTGTGATGTAACCATTATTAGGGTCTTTTAAATATACCTTTTACAAAGGATCCTGTATTTTATTTTTTTTAATTTTTTTATATACTTTTTGTTGAGATAGACATGTCAGTTGCCAATTAAGATAAGAAATTTAATAATACATTGAGTGCCATATAAATCATCCTTTAGTTCCAATAATTTTAGTATTTGTTTCCCTCTACTCATTTTTAAAAATCATGTACAATAGAACACTGACACTTTCACAGTAAACTATTTTTTAGCACGCACAACAAAATTAAATAAAAAAATACTAAATGAACAGTTTTTGGTTTAAATGGGATCTAGCTATTTTTATAATTTTCTGCTTTTATAACCGATAACAATAAACATCGGCACCGTCTTCAACGACAGAATGAAAGTCATAAAAAAAGGTTTAGGAAAGTTAAAAAGGAAGAAAACAAAGAACCTCAAAAATCTGTTTCCGTACCAACCCCTTTTTAAGGATGTTAATTCCTTGAAATTTTATGGTCAAATTTGGATTATCTACATTTTTTCAATACAAGCGCCCTAGAATCTCATAACATGTGGTGTGTACTAAAAGTATAAGTCAAGCTACGTAAGTGAAAGCACAAGGTACTAACAGTAGAAGTTGACCTGTACCTTACAAAGCAGACTTTTGAAATTAAAAGTTGTACTGTTGGAATAAAATCAATATTTATACATCCCTGAATCCCGAAAGGTCCATTTTATGACTTATACTATATTCTTAGTACACAGCACGTTAGACATAATAAAAAGATTTTATAAAGATTATTTGTATTTTTCAATTTAATTACATATATATAAACACAACATTTTTACTTTCAAAAAATTCCATCATTTTTTGACGGAAACTTCAAAATTAATGTGTACATTAATGAGGACAAAACTGTTATTCTGGCCAAACGCTTAGTTTAGCATAAACAGACCAAAGTCGGCGCTTAGTCTACAATTGCGAAACTGTTATGAATGGCAGTTATGGATATATGGCAGTTATGAATGGTAGTTATGAATGGCAGTTAAGAATGGCAGTTATGAATATAGTCTTGTTATGCAAAACTAAAAACCCTTAATAGACAGAATGTCGCTTGGTTTATTTTTGTTTTTCTTAGTAACCGTTAACGTGACAATAACAGGGATTTTTCCAAGATAGTTTTAGCTATGTGTCACCAGAATCCGCTGTTATCTCGATTTTAAAGAAATTGCGCTTGGTCGAGTTATGCATAACGCTGTCCTTTTAAAGAATTAGTTCACTGTTTGTGATTTTATAACGCTGTTCTTTATTTTTACATAATAGAAGTATGTATGCACTTTGCAATTTTCATTGTTTTGAAATCACCTGCCGCAACATCAAATAAATCAGTATATTTATTTTTCTTAATTAATACTGCTTCGACTACAGACTGTTTCTCTTAATTTTTACAGTGGGGATACCTTCAATATCAGACTCAATTTGTTCTGGTACTTATTCTGAACCGAAAAATATCCATATTCAGATATTATCTCCCAAAGCCACACACTTCAAAACGAACGTAATAAACAAGGCAAACATGGACGTCTAAATATGAACTACAAACTAATTTGCGGAGTAGCAGAATACCGATTCAGACCTATCCAAATAAGTCACAACAAAATCCGTACGCTCTCGATTAGAATTGGAAATAAACACGTTGCCAATATGACATTCAAACTTCAAACTGTTTGAAGAAGTTTGATTTCAAGTCAAACCTAAAGATATCGAAATCAAGTCAAGTCAAACTTTTTTACAAAAAAAGTTTGATTTTCAAGTCAAGTCAAGTTTGTTGAATAAAATCAAACTAGTTTGACTTGATGCATCTCTAGTGAGAAGCTAGGCCAATAGAGAAAACAGATGGGGCATTCCAAAGAAATAGTGGAATAGCGATATAGCAGAGATATTACAAAATAAGGGCAAATCTTGGAAAGAAGCAATGCAAATGTCGAAGAACAGAAAAGAATGGAGAAAATTCATCAAAAGCTAGACGCACCTCTTTCGACACCTAACGGTAGAAGAGGAACGATTATATATGCGTACATATTTTTAAATATCACTAATTTCCTAGTCTTCAATTATAAGAAAACTGTTCCTGTCTCCGCCCCTGCACGGAAAATTAGTCCAAAGAAGAAATTTCACTCATTCGTTTCGTTTATTTCGAAACGGGATTTTCCGTCTACTTCCACTTCCACTTCCACACGGTCGTGTCTGCAAACCCTTTATGTAATGGAGTTGTACTCTTAATGGGTTACCAAGTAGATGATCTAAAATTTATGCAAATGGCTCAAAAAATAATATTGTGTTTATTCCTTCTGTGTTTATAAAGTACGAAGGGAGTCATCGTCGCTTAAAACGCTCAACGACGAAACAAAAATATCACGAATAGACTTTATTTTTAAAGAAATATTTTTAGAATGTGGTGAATTGTACTTATATACAATGTTGTTTTTTATTTTGGCCCTTAGTCCTAAGTCCATCCATTCTTTCACGGTTTTTAGAGAACCACTACGATTGACATTAAATTCGAAATACATTGGCATAGGAAACATGTCAAAGAAAAAAGTTATACAGCGTTGATATGTGCTTTTACACCAGGGTTGAGTATCACCATCACTCCTTAATTTTAGGGATGCAAAAACTAAACAGTCCAATCTAGAATAAAAATGTCAGAAATTTTGAACGTGAAGAATGTGTTAAATAAACAGTTACAAGAATTTCAAAATGTTTGTATTCCAAAAACTTTAAATGAATTACAAGTTCAAATAAAAGCCATTGTCCACTTGAAAAAGAGAATGTAACCAAAGAAGTAAGTCTCCAGATAACGACAGGTAAACAGGAAGAAGGTAATGATCGGACTGTATTAATGAGAATAACGAGTGTACAGAAGAAATAAAAATGAGAATTGGACAAGCTAGAGCAACATTTAACAAGATGAGAAGAGTATTATGCAGTAGAGACCTTAGTTTGCAACTCAAAATACCAGGGGCGTAACAGAGGCCCCCGCAGCGTGAAGTTTGCGGGGGGCCCCAATCGAGCAGGGGCCCCATCTTGTCGTCTGATATTATGTAAAAATCTGTTATAGGTATATGATTTTACTGTTTGTTTAAATTTAAAAACGTAAATTTCTAAATAGGCGTATTAGGCAAGTGAATCATCTCATATCTAGAAACTTAATCCTTTCCGGTCTCACGAACTTTTATGGGTGACGACAATAAACTATAATGTTTTGTACGTGACTATTGAAAGATTTGAGAATAGCGATTTGCCGAATTTTAGAACAATATTTCTAAATCTAGAAGTGGGTTTTCTCTTTATCTTCGTTTAGTATTTCGATCCAATTACCCAGAGGCGTAACAGAGGCCCCCGCAGCATGAAGCTTACGGGGGGCCCCAATATGTCAAGGGTCCCATCTTGTTGTCTAATATATGTAAAAATGTGTTGTTATAGTATTTGCATACATACGTTTTTTAAGCAGTGTAGTATTGAACATGAAGTTGTCCATCCGAAATAACAAAACTGTAGATATATTCGCTGATAGTAGATAGTGCACGAAGAAAGTTGATCATCTCATAGAATAATACTAGTGTAATCATTTAGTAATGTTTGTTCTATTTTATTCTATACCAATAAAGATGAAAAATGTAAGTCGTCATAAACAATGCATGAATACACCAATGGCTCAGTAAATGACAGTTTTGGAGTGAAATTATCAGCGTCACGACGGATGTATTTGCTTGGCAATTTGAATTTAGGTTCTAGTTACACTCCACTTCGAAGTTGGATTCATGCCGTTGGTTGCTTTTACTTCGGGTGGTGACACTCCTCCTTGGGGTGAAAAACACACGTTTAAAATAAGTCCGGAAATATATAAATTGACTAAATTATGAGCAACTTTTGTTCTATAGAGTTTCTTTATCTATGTTAATACTTTTCAAGTCATTTGCGAGTGAAAATGTTTATTTTTCAACAAAAAAAAACAACGTTTTCAGACGGGTTTTTCTCAAATAATTCAAAAATAAGTATTTGTAGCAAAAATGTAGCTTATAAGATACCAGAAAATGGTGAACTTATTCATGAAGTCAATAGACACAGTAAAAGCACAGTTGAAGCTCATGAAAAATTATTCTTATTTGTCCAATTCCAAATCGAATATTTCAACCTGAAATAACCAAAAATGAAGTAATTTTCGGGAAAAACTCATTAAAACTTTTTTTAAATGTTTCAAAAAAAAACTTTATTTTTATTTTTTATACAAGTTTCTAGCACCAAAACTATACAAGTTAGGCTCAAAATAAAGTTGGCTCCATTTTTGGTAAAAAAAAATCGTGAAAATCTGCTCCTATTTCGCACCCCAAATAAAATTTATCATTCGCGCTTTGACATTTATTTTAAATATTTATTGTTTATATGATCTGTAAGTTTGACCGGTTCGAAGTTCTTATTTTTGAAAAAATTTGGTATAATAGTAAAAAAAGTTTTTCTATTTTGGAAAAATGCCTATTTTTCAAAAAGTATTAGTGATACAAAAAATCTCAAAGAGTAAAGAAATGTAGGTCTTGCTTTTATAAATATTTTGGCTTTATTTTGTTTTTCTGTAAGACAAAAATTGGTTAAGATATGGCTGTTTAAAATGTGCATATAGTCGTGATTAGTGAATCGTTCAATCCCTTTCAACCAGAACCCTTTTAAAAATAAGCACTTTAAACCGGTGAAATTAGAGGTCATATAAAAAAGTTAATTATTTGTTAATGTATTTTGACCGTAACTGACTTAGTTTTGATGCTAGAAACTTTTGTAAAAAATAAAGCTTCTTTTAAACACTTTAAAAAAGTTCTAATAAGTTTCCCCGAAAAGTATTTCATTTCTTGGTTATTTTACGTTGAAATATTCGATTTGCAATTTGACGAAAAAGAAAAACTTTTCATGAGCTACAACTTTTCTTTTACTGAGTCGATAGACTTCATTTTTTTATAAGCTAGATACATTTTTGCTAACAATATTATTTTCGATCGAATACTTACTCTTTGAACTATTTGCGAAAAATCGCCTAAAAACGTAGTTTTTTTGTTGAACAATAAACATTTTTACTCATAAATAACTCGAAAAGTCTTCAGTTGACCACTTCGGTGACGACACTGAAAATTACACGGTATCGTCATATTTTACGTTGATTTACTGGGCTGTAACACATATAGATATTTGTTACACATGTCGCATTTAGTAATTTTTTAAAGGGGGCCCCATTTCCAATTTTGCGGGGGGGCCTCGACGGAGTTTGTTACGCCACTGCAAAATACGAATACTACGTTCATATGTGTTTTCTGTGCTGCTGTATGGGGTGGAGGCCTGGACCTTAAAGAAAGAAATAAGCGATCGACTTGAAGCATTCGAGATGTGGACCTACCGAAGAATATTAAAAATAAGTTGGGTAGATAGAATAACAATTGTTGAGGTCCTCAGAAAGATGAAAAAGGATAGATAAGGAAATTATGAATACGATTAAGATAAGAAAGATTGTTCAGACTATAGGACAATATCACTAATAAGCCATACCCTCAAAATATTTCTAAAGGTGATTCATGGAAGATTATACAGAAAGCTAGAAAATGATATGGATGATACCCAATTTGGGTTCCGCAAAGGACTTGGAACAAGAGAGGCATTGTTTGCATTTAATGTCCTCTCTCAAAGATGCTTAGATATGAACCTGGATATTTATTCCTGTTTTATCGACTTCGAAAAAGCGTTCGACAGAGTCCGACATGAAAAACTAATAGAATTATTGAAAAACAGAGATATAGACAGACGAGACTTACGAATTATCATCAATCTGTATTGGAATCAAAAGGCCAACATAAAGATAGACGAACAAGAGTCCGAGAATATTGATATAAAGAGAGGGGTAAGACAGGGTTGTGTACTGTCGCCGCTACTGTTTAACGTGTACAGTGAAGCCATATTTCAGGAAGCGATAGCGGAACTAAGTGATGGAATCTCTATAAACGGAAGAACAGTAAATAACATAAGATTCGCTGATGACACCGTTATAATGGCAGACACCCTTGAGTCACTACAAGAACTGTTAAATAGAATTAACGATTATTGCATTCGATATGGACTCAAAATAAACAAGAAAAAAACTAAATTTATGATTGTCTCAAAAACACAACATGGAAATAAAAGGTTAATACTAGAGCAAACCCAAATAGAAAAAGTAAAGATATACAAATATCTGGGAGCCTGGGTTGATGACAAAAATGACCAAAGCAAAGAAATTAAAGTCCGAATTGAAACTGCAAGGCAAGCATTTATAAAAATGAAGACACTGCTTACAAACAAAGACCTTCAGTTGCCTCTCAGATTGAGGGCTCTAAGATGCTACATATTTTCTATATTACTATACGGAATGGAAGCTTGGACATTGAAAAGGCAACATATAAGAAAAATAGTAGCGTTCGAAATGTGGTGTTACAGAAGAATGTTGAAAATTCAGTGGGTTCAAAGGATTACCAATGTTGAAGTGCTACGACGTTTAAATAAGGAGTTAGAAATTATGAACAGTATAAAAACAAGAAAACTAGAATATTTGGGTCACATTACCAGAGGAAAGAAATATGAGCTGCTGAGAGTTATTATGCAAGGAAGGATCCAAGGAAAAAGAAGCATAGGAAGAAGACGCATCTCCTGGCTGAGGAACCTTAGAGAATGGTTTAACTGTAGTTCATTACAACTGTTCAGAGCAGCAGCCAACAAAGTGACCATAGCCATTATGATATCCAACCTCCGCTAGGAGATGGAACTTTAAGAAGAAGAAGAAAGTTACAATATCTCGGCCACGTTATGAGAGCGGATAAATATGTGTTGCTACAAACTATAATGCAGGGAAAAATACAGGGAAAACGAAGTATTGGAAGAAGACGCATCTCCTGGCTCAACAATCTGAGAAAGTGGTATAATTGCAGTTCCATCGACTTGTTCAGAGCAGCAATCTCAAAAGTGAAAATAGCCGTGATGATTACCAACCTCCTTAGAGGAGACGGTACCTAAAGAAGAAGAATGAAGAATTAAGAATGATCGGACTTCCCTGGAAAGCCTTAAAAGGAGTCAAGAAAGAGATAAAGCCTGTTCTCTTGTACGAAATGGAGGCTTGGACGGTAAAGGCCAGACCCATTAAGTAGTAGACCCATTAGTTCTGCCGTCAGTATTAAAATGTAGTACCATAATACCTGTACCAAAAATAAGTAAACCACAGGCGTTTGAAGATTTTAGGCCGATTAATTTACTTCCGATAATCGAAAAAAATCATTGAATTATTAGTTTATGATCACTTATTTAACTATTTACATGAATATAATTTGCTGTTTGTAAATCAATCTGGTTTTAGATGTAGGCACTCTACTGAAACTGCATGCCAGTTAGTATGTAACACATGGAAGAAAGATATAGATGACGGTAAAATAGTAATTAGTGTCTTTGTAGATTTAAAAAGGGCTTTTGAAACAATAGACAGGCAGATGTTATTAACGAAATGCAAAAATTATGGAATAACTGGAGTTGTGTTCAAATGGCTAGAAAATTATCTAAACGGTAGATGTCAAAAAACTAAAGTAAATAATAATATTTCAGACGAAATAGGTATTATATATGGAGTTCCCCAAGGAAGCGTTCTTGGACCATTATTATTTATTTTATATATATAAATGATCTACATCTCTATCTTCAAAATTCATTTGTAAATCTGTTTGCAGATGATACATTAATTTCTGTCTCTGGACAAGATTTTAATAGTTTAGTTCAAACAATAAATTATGAATTAGATATTCTTAATAATTGGTTGATGGCAAATAAATTGAAACTAAATGCTCAAAAAACTAAGTGTATGATTTTGGGTACTAAGATAAATTGTTCTAAATTTAATCAAGGAAATTTTAGTATTAAAATAGGTGAAGATATAATAAGTTATGTAGATGAAATTAAATATCTTGGAATTTTATTTGATCCACAATTAAATTTTACCAAACATATTAGGTCTGGATCCCGCGTATGAAAAAAAAGTTGATTAATAGCAAGCTGAAAATTTGTTAATAGCTTAAGGGTGTCTAGTCGAATAAACTTTGATATATGGAAACACTGAAACAGGGGTAGTTTTAATTGTGGAACAGGTTAAAAATTCGGAACGGTTACAGCACGAAAACGGCACATTTATTTTGTCCGACAGAACAGACTTAAACTCTCCGAACAGAGATTAAACTCTCATGAAAAAATCAGACTGCTATTTATTACCTGTCATAATTCCTGTCATTTGATATATTCTACATGTTCCACTCATTAAAACGCCCATTTGGTGATAAATAGCAGTCTGATTTTTGCATGAGAGTTTAATCTCTGTTCGAAGAGTTTAAGTCTGTTCTGTCGGACAAAATAAATGTGCCGTTTTCGTGCTGTGACCGTTCCAAATTTTTAACCTGTTCCACAATTAAAACTACCCCTGTTCCAGTGTTCACACATATCAAAGTTTATTCGACTAGACACCCTTAAGCTATTAAAAAATTTTCAGCTTGCTATTAATCAACTTTTTTTTCATACGCGGGATCCAGACCTATATAAATTTTCTGTGTAAAAAAATTGGTAAAAAAATCGGTTACTTCTCTAGAATATCTAAAGGGCTTTCCCGATGGTCTAGGAAGGTTGTGTATAATACAATAATATTTCCGCATTTTAATTATTGTATGTCACTGTTTATTTCATGTTCACATGAACAGGTATATCGTTTGCAGTTGCTTCAAAATAAAGCTATGAGAATTGTCCTTGGATGTAGCAAGTATACCTCTATAAACTTTATGCTGGAAACATTAAATTTTTTAGATGTTAATCAGCTTATTACTGAGTCATGTTTGGTGTTAATATTTAAAATTATTAACAAGCAAGCTCCTCAATACTTCAATAATTATGTCATTAAAAGATCACTTTTGTTAGGTCAGTATAATTTAAGATTTGATAATTATCATATTGAAAGGTTCAATACAAGTGCCATGGAAAAAACTCTTTTTGTTGAAGGACTAAGAATATATAACAGTCTACCATCTAGCATAAAAGATTCACCAAATGTTAAAGTCTTCAAAAGTAGGTTAAAAAAACTGTATTTTAAGAATTAGTTGATTTTTCGTTTTTAAGTTATAGTTATTTAAATATCAATAAATGTTTATTTGTAATGTAATAGCTCAAAAGCTAAATAAATCCTATTATTATATTATTATTATTAACAAACTTGAAGTTTTTGAAATGTGCCTACGCCGATTGCTTAGAATATCATGCAAAGGCAGTGTCAGAAATGAGGACGAATTAAAGCTCCTTCGTCATTTATTGTAGTCATATGGATCTTGGTCTGCCACGCCTACTTTTGCTATGTGTTGTTCGTTCTAATATTGAGAACATTAAATCTACGAGGAAAATAAACTTCCTCTAACTGGCTGTATACCATAAATCACAAAAATACTATGTTTTTCGTAAAAGGTATATTTTAAAATACCCTAAATAAGGGTCACAATGAGACAAAACGTTTTCGGATTAAGAAATCTATCAGCAGTGTTCTAAAAGCCAAAAATTGCATGCCTGAGACACCAAAATGTGTTGGGTAAAAACCCTTTAAATGTAAAAATGATTATATTGTGTTACATATTATATAAAATTCAAATGATGTTATAGATATGCCTGGATGTTACCCAGGGCAACACACGACTCTTCCCACGTGGTTGGAATTTTTGAATTCAGTTGTCAGTTGGCCATTAAAATCCAATATGTGAGGTTTTCTCCAAAAAAATTCCAACCACGTGGAAAGAGTCCTGTGTTGCCCATCATATAACATAATCATTTACATTTAAACGGTTTTTACCCAACACATTTTGGTGGCTCAGGCATTCAATTTTTGGCTTTTAGAACACTGATGATGGATTTCTTAATCCGAAAACGTTTTGTCTCATTGTGACCCTTATTTAGGCTATTTTAAAATATACCTTTTACAAAAAACATAGTATTTTTTTATTGAGAATATTGTTCGTTGATCCCGGTTTCCATCTACCTATGTACCTACTAGATATTTTACTCTCTGTTCTCTTACACTATATATCTTTTATGCATTTCTTTTAGTAGCGCATGGTTCATCCTTGTCCAAATTCGTTTTCATGGGCGTACATAATCGTCGAATTATTGTTTTATATGTCTGCATTTTCGATTTCTTATTCAGTAATGTATTTTTTTGCTGTTTGTATTCTCGTGCTCTTGGTAGATCTTACTCACTGTAATTGTTTTCACCAATTTCGAAAAAAAGTGAAAACGTTGAATTATCCACGTCCGTCTGTTCGTCCGTCTGTCTATCTGTCCGTGAACTGAACTCCTCCGTTATTATACCAGGTAGAATTACAAATGAGGTGTCGAATGAAAGCTTATCCAAGGATGGTACTAAAGGTGAGAAATTTAACCTAGGCTGTCTGTTTGTCTGTCCGTCCGACCGCGAATGTAACTCCTCCGTCACTACACCAGGTAAAATGACAAATGAGGTGTCAAATGAAAGCTTATAATCCAAGGATGGTACTAAAAGTAAGCAATTGGGCCTAGCCTGTCTGTTCGTCCGACCTCGAATATAACTCATCCGTCACTATACCAGGTAGAATGACAAATGCAAATTAGGTGTCAAATGAAAGCTTATAATCCAAGGATGGTACTAAAGGTGAGAAATTTGACCTAGGACTTCCGGTTTCAGAAATGCGACCGGAAGTAGGTACTGTTTTAAAGTCACCGAAATAGTACAAGTGATATATTATTCGACACGCCTTCGCAAGACGAGAACAAATATATACTTTCGCTTTCATGACTGTCTGTCCCTCCATCCGCGAATACATCTCCTCCGTTATTAATACCGATAGAATGACAAACGAGGTGTCGAATGAAAGCTTATAACCCAAGGATGGTATTAAAGATGAGAAATTTGACATCGGATTTCGGTTTTAGAGTTGCAACCGTAGGTAGATAACTTATCTATTAGAGGTTGATAACTCTATTAGAGGTTGCTTAAGACAGAGTAGAGTGGAGACATGTTGTCGAGTCGGCTAAAACTCACGAAGGGTTCTAGGGAGTAAGTAAGCGTAGGCGTAACCAGGGGGTGGTTTTGGGGGTTATAACCCCCCTCCCCCATTTGGATGTACTTTGAAGTCTATACGCTTAACACCATTACTATTTCATACCCCCCAGAGACCATCAAGTAATTGTGACCCCCCTTAGGGACATCCTGGTTACACCTCTATAAGTAAGTAAGTACCTAAGTAAATGACTTCTACACCTTTAAAAAAAGACTGAAAAGCCATATCATCACACAAAATAAACTATAAAAAGTGATAACGAAAATGTAATCTTAATCCTGTAATAAATAAACCTCACAATAGTTTTATTTAATTTTAATTTTAGTTTTCCCTAATTTGAAATCTATTTTAATTATGTAACTGGTAATGTATGGCGCCATCTATGATCAAGAGTTATAACTCTAAGAATTCTGATCCAGAAAACTTGAAAAAACTTACAAGATATTATCCAACTGACACTAATGACAGTGACATAGGACAGCTAGTAATGGAAGTTAGACTGTGCTATACAGGCTGAAATACTCAACGCTAAACAAATATTATAATGGAAGAGGAATTGGATTTCCAGAAAATTTGTAGAGTATGTTTAAATGAAGGGGTAATGATGTCAATATTCAAAGTAAACATTTCCAAAAAATTAATGGCCTGTGCCTCAATCCAGGTAAGGACACTGAGTATGCATGGACTACTTTGATTCATTTTGATAAATGCAAATCAGCAAGAAAATTTTTAATAAGCCCTATTTATTTGAAAAAAAAACTGATTTTAAAATATTGGAGTTTCAAACTATGTCTGTATGTAATTTGATTTTAACAGTTAATAATAATATAATAGCCATTGCTAATCTCTAATCATCATTCATCCTTCGTTTGTCCACTGCTGGACATATATATCTTCCTCATAATTTTCCATATTTTTCAATATTGTGCCTCTTGAATCCAATTCCTATGACAACGTTTTAGATCATCAGCCCAATGTGTTGGTGAACAGCCTCTGCTTCGATTTGGTCTCCATTCCTGTATCCACTTTGTCCATCAGTTTTCTGTCATTTGAGCCTTCTGACCCATCCAGTTCCGTTTAAGTGTTGCTATTCTCTCTACTGCATCAGCCACTCCTGATCTTCCTCATAGCTGGCAGTGTGGATCTTGTCTCGCAGTGAAATGCCCAACATAGCCCTCTCCATTGCCCTTTGAGCCACACGGATCTTTTGCAATGTTCTCCTTGTCATGGTCAATGTTTCCTTCCTGTAAGTCAACACTAACCAAACACACTGATTAAAGGTTTTTCTTTTAAGACATATTGATACGTCAGACGATTTCAAAATGCGGTTCAACTTGCTGAAGGCTGCCAAGTCACTCTTATACAATGGAGAAGCTCAACGGTTTGTTTATCTTTTCCTATGCGAATCTCATGACCTAGGTGTTTATAAGGCATTACCTGGTCTATGGATCTTGTTCTTAGGCATATCGTAGGTGATTCTTCAAAACCTCGTATGAGAATTTTTTTCAGAATTTGGTTTTTTGATCTGTCAGAGCCCTCCGTTAAGGGGTACACATGTTGGTGTAATGAAAATGTCAAGAAACCTAAATACGTTAACATTGAAGAATTGAAGAAGAAGAAGAATTTATTCAAAAATTAGGTAACCCTAATATACAGTTAAAATTGAGATATTTTATAATACGTATATACAATTTAAATTATTTGACAATAAAAAAGTGTTATTAAGATACAATATCCAAGTCATAATAATAACAATAAAACAATAAAACACTTAAAATATTCCATTACAATACAAGCATTAAAAATACTACATTACTCAAAATATTACATTAAACTACACGCAGTTAAAAAACACATTTAGAAGCCACATGAGACATTAAATACGATTTGCAACATAATTCTTTAAATTTTTCCTATACATGTTCAGTGAGGTCTTCAACTTGAGTTCCGTTGGCAACTTATTGAAATTATCAAAACCCTTATGGTAGGGGAGCAAAGTATGCTAAATGTGCAATCACTCAAGCGCTTTGGGGACCTATTGGGTAGTGATTATTAGGTCCTAAAACCAAAAAAAGTTAAGTAAAATTTTCCATTTTAGCGGGCGCTTGCCATTTTTTAATTTAATTTTCCATTTCCATTAATCGTTTTTTCCGAATATAGCGCCATCTATCCATAATTCGAAAAAATGTTTCGAATAAAAGTTGCTTATTTTTATGCAGAGAATTCAAATCTGCAATAAAAAATGGGGGCTCCCATTTAAGATTTTAAAGTAACCCCCCACCCCACCTCCGTGGGGGGTCGCGTTTGGTACCATTCGATATATTTTTCAAAAATATTAAATAAGTGTATTTTGCAGTTTTCCGATCTGGTGTTTATTTTGCTAAATATCGCGGGATTTGTATTTAAATTTTAAAATTTACCCCCCACCCCTCTCTGCGAGGGGTCGTGTTTGGTATCTATCGATAGATTTTTGAAAAATATTGAACGTGTAATTTTTAGTTTTTCGATCTGACGTTCATTTCGCGAAATATTCGCCTTTTTCTTGTGAAACTTTGTGACTCACCAATTCCCTTACGCCCCGCTCAAATCGTCAGATTTTTTAAATATACACTGTTTTGCATGTACTTAACTTATCTTATCTTAATCTGACAATTTCGAGTATTTTTAAGGGTAGATTTTTTTTTTCGGGCCCCCCTAAACGAACTCCCCTGTGTTAAGAGCCAATATATGGCAGAGGTACATCTGCAGGGTACCACGTTTCTCCCCATATGATAATCTGACGCGCTCGAGTAACTGCAAAAATCCCCGCTTGGGCTCCCCTACTATTATAGAGAAGTGAGTTCATAGCACCTGTAGTATTGGTTCTACTGATGTAAATATTATTTGAATTTCTCGTAAAATAAGGGTGAATATCTGAATTGTAACTAACAAGATCGAGAAAATATTTAGGTGCCAATCCATGTACAATTCTAAAAATCAATATCATGGTCAAATAAAAAAGACGTTGCGATACCGAAAACCACTGCAAAGTATTCAACATCAATAGTTATGAAATGATATTTTCATTATGTTGACATGTGTGTTTTTTGGCCGAGTTTCTGACAGGGCAAAAAACTAAATTCTGGAAAAAAAATCTCATACGAGATTTTGCAGTATCACTGCTATATATTGTCACTGACTACAAGATTTGTCATCATGTGGGTTTTAGATATATTTATTTTCAATCCCGCTTCTAGCGAGGAAAGTTAGAGCTGATTTAAAAGTTCCTTTGGTCTAATTTAACTAAAAGTGATAAAGTGGCTGGGTTGCCAACGCCATAGAGAACATCCCAAATACACAATTACTGTACATTTAATAGAAGGGTATTAAATGTCTATTAAATGATTTTATACAGTAATTTTATTATAAATTTACGACTCAGCCACTTTCCAATTTTTATTTAAATTGGCTCCACATTGTAGCTTCTTCTAATTTATAAAGCTGATGATGACAGAGATGTCAAAACATGTCCTGAATTTTTTAAATAAATATTGTTTTTATAATTTGTGGTTTCACTTAGAGATTGGTAATCGTTATTACCTCACAAACCACATTGGAGAGATACTTTTCAATATGAGTTAATCACTTATTTGTTAAAGGTTTGGCAGTATGATGGCCTGCCCACTCAAATTTGCCAAAAGTGCTCAGCCAAATTACACATATCCTTCCAGTTCAAAAAATTATGTGAAAAATCAGACGGCAAACTACGTCAGCAGCTAAATAAAATCAATGAGAGACAAGCACAACAACAGCAGCAACAACAACAACTGCAACAACAAAATCCTCCCATCCAAACCGTTGAAAAGCAATCTACCCCGAACTTACCTCAATATACTCAGCCCATACCAGAAAACAGTTGTGTTTTCATCGAATGCAATCCCATTATTGATAGTATTGGCCACGAAAACAATTTTATCCCTCCTAGTCAACCCGAACAACAGATCACACAGTTAGACTACAATCAGCTAGGTGGCTACAATGTGGATAGTGTGGGGAATGTACAAGTGTATAATGGGAGTTATAATATGTCCTTGGAACATACTGGGGTTTTACACAATCAGGAAATTCAATCATTGCAGGTGAGCTAAAACCATTAGTTAAACTATCTATTTTTATTGTAACCCCACACTTGTATGCAGATATTACAGTGTCACAATTTAAATGATAAATATCCTAGGAATCAAAGTAATTAAGAATTGAAAAATTATTTACCGCTATTTTTCAAGTGGAATATCTGAGGGAAGTCAATACAAAAAATGTATCAGCTTGTGGGTACCAGCATTTTTACTGCGTCATGGTTTATGATTAACATTTAAACAAAAAAAAGTGACGTTTTCATTCATTTCAATATTCTGCAGAAACTATGTTTCTTCAGAAAAACATTCAATTGACCTTGAAAATACATCTTCTTTATTATAAGATTTTCTAAATAAAAAAAAATGTTTATAAACAAAAAACTTATTGCAAACCAAACTAAACCCAAAAGTTATCATATTTGTTTTTTACAAAAAAGTGGTTTTTGAAGTTTTACTTCTTTAGGCGCGTTTGGGAGTAAATGTATATGTGCGCGAATTCATCAAAAGTCTTGGTCCTAGGCACAGCTGAAACGTTATACATGCTCTGATTGGGTAATTGCAATGACCAGTCAATAATTATTATTGTTCAATATGTCGGTTATGGGTAAACAAATGTTGTGTATATTAGTTTTTATTGTTGTGTGAACAGAGACAAAAGCAAGTTTATAATTGTAGTAACTTTTTAAATAGTTTTTAAAAGCAACAGGTACGTAATTGTAAATGTTTCAGTATTGTAATAAAAAATTACATAGGTACCTATTTGAAAAATGTAAAATGTACCTACCTAGTAGATAATGCTTTGATTTACATAATTTGATTACCAACAAAATTTCTATCAATATTCATCTAATATATTGTTTTCTTACTCTATGTTTTGTTGTATTTTAATTCCACAAAAACCAAACTAGTTTGTAAAATTCAGAACTGTCAAAAGTTTAAAACGTTCAGTTGGTCTATCTTCCCACATGACGTATATGTCTAAGTGGCTAAAATCTAAGATGCTTTGATTTCAAACCTAACTGCCCCAATATACGCGGGTTCGATCCCCAATGCAAACTTTTATTTTTTTATACATTTTATGATTGTAAGTATATTTTTTATTGTATATATTTTTTTTTAAATAAGTATTTACTTAAAATTGTTGCCAACAATTATATTGTCCAGACAGAAATCATTTGTGGCATTTTTCAATGTGTTTGTGTGTGTTTTATTCTTTTATTTTTTTTTTAATTTTTGGTATTGTTTTAATAAAAATTTTTGGAAAGTAGTAAGTATTAAAATTAGTTTAATATTTAAATAAAATATAAATAAACCGTTTAAAATAGGTATATTAATTTCGTCGAAATCATATAATAGAAGTATAACTTCTTATGTGTATACAAAGTACACACACATTCTTTTTTTTTTCGAAACAAAAGTATAAATAAATAATAAAAAGAAAAATAACAGCAAAAAACATTTCATAAAGAAAACAGTTTCTTTTATGAATGAAATAGTTTTTATAAAAGGTTTTAAAAATTGTATTCTTTCAACGGGTATAAAGAAAATTTATTTAATTGACTAATAGAAAGCGAAAAGTTGTACTTCATTCTGCATTAACAATAATATACTCACTATTTTTAAAAGACATGAAAATTTGAGCCTTGTAAAGAGAATGAAACTAAAAAAGCCTTATAGACTAAGAGCCGCTATAGGTGAAATTTCTTAATCATTTTAGGCACGATGGGACCCTATAACTTAAATAGGAGAACCTAAAAGAAAAGGTTTGAACACTGTGCCGTCACTTTTCAGTGGCACATGCGTCGACAGTGGCGCATCAAACTTTCCACTTATGGACGGGATAAATAAATTAAAAGTTACCCTCCCTTACTAACAGAATTAATTTTTTTTTAATTTTTTTAAGTTCTATGTGATTAACACATAAAATTCGGCGTAATTTTAACCCACCACCCCCTTTCCCCTACCCCTACCATCAAAAACTTCATTTTTCGTTTTTATTTTCTTTGGTGGGATGCAATCAATTTTAAAATTTCAAAAAATTCACAAGCATAGCTGAGGATTTTATAAAACATGCCTATTTTTTATAGACCCATAGGCAGAGTGTACATAACCTCAAAAAATTAAAAAAACAATTTTTTTTTTTCAAAAAAGCGTATAACTTTTTTTGAGGAATAGCTACAGGTCTAATTTTTTCTTAATTTTGTGTGTTTTATGAAACACTATATTTTTAATTTTTTTCAGATTTTTCTGTAAGGCTCCCCACCTTCAAAAATCCGAAAAACTGTTTTTTGGGGGGTTTTGGGGGATTTTCCCTATTTTATAGACTTCATAATATATCAAATCAATTTTGATTTTATAGGTTATATGTAACTTGAAGTAAGTGAGTCCTTTAGAATATTTAAAAATCAGAAAAACACGTTCAAACCCCCCAAAACCCCCTTAAAAAACAGTTTTTTGGATTTTTAAAGGTGACCAGCGTTACAGAAAAATCTGAAAAAATTAGAAATATAGTGTTTGATAAAATACACAAGACTAAGAAAAAATTAGATCTGCAGCTATCCCCAAAAAAAAGTTATATACTTTTTTCCAAAAAAAAATTTTAAAATTTTTTTGAGGTTATGTACACTCAACCTACAGGTCTATAAAAAATAGACGTGTTTTATAAAAGCCTTAACTATGCTTGTGAATTTTTTGAAATTGTAAAATTGATTGCATCCCACAAAAAAAAATAAAATCGAAAAATAAAGTTTTTGATGGTGTTGGCAGGGAGAAGGGGGTGGTGGGTTAAAATTACGATGAATCTTATGTCTTAATCACATAGAACTTAAAAAAATGAAAAAAATTAAATTCTGGTAATAAGGGAGGGTATTTTTTAATTTATGTATCCCGTCCATAAGTGGAAAGTTTGATGCGCCACTGTCGACGCATGTGCCACTGAAAAGTGACGGCACAGTGCTCAAACGTTTTCTTTTAGGTTCTACTATTTAACTTATAGGGTCCCGTCGTGCCTAAAATGATTAAGAAATTTCACCTATAGCGGCTCCTAGTCTATTAGATAAACAACTACATTTATTTAAAAACTACTCAATTGATCGGGCCCATCTTTTGCCAGTTATAGTAACTACATAAAAACTCACATTTTGAAATGGCTTTTAAATAGTTAAACTTTTTTGTTTAATAACATTTTTTAATTAAGATCTCATTTTAAAGACCAAGTATTTTCAAGAAAGTCCTGTGTTGAAAGTTTTCATCTACAATGCAGAGTTTTTTCACAATATTGAAATGAGCAATATTAGTTAGAATCTAAATATAGTTTTTTTTTTTAATTTTTGACCCTTTTAGTCAGTATCAGTGAGTACTCTGAATGCATACTAGATTTCTTTATTACCATAATATTTATTTACAGCTGGATCCTCAACCACAACAACCTCAAATTCAATATTTAAATCCACCACCAAACCACCAACTCACTAATCTATCAAATAGTACCAACAATGTTAAAGACGAGGTGGAAAAAACAAAAGTAAATCAATCTCCCACCCCTGTAGATACCAGCAAGCAGTGCCCTACTTGTAATAAAATATTTTCTACGATGACCAAATTGACCAGACATATGAAGACCCATGCTTCAGACTTGCCTTATAAATGTAAAATTTGCAATAAAGGTAAGGATGTGAAGGTATTTGTCATAAGACTGGAATTTTTCATATGTCTAAAAGTATTTACATTTTATTCACTTACTATTTTGTACATAGCATCTTATCATGTTAATTGATTAATGTACATTGTGACAAAATTGACAGTTAACCCTTTCAGGACGGTACCTATTTTCCCATATAGTGCCACACAGAAGACAGTTTTTAGCCTGCCGGACGGTCGGAACACACATAATACAGGGTGCGGCAAAAGTCAGTTCCCCGATTTGCACAATCGAAAAATATCGGAAAATGAAAATGCAAAACGTTTAATTAAGTCGTAAATTTGGGTTACAAAGGTGCATATAAAAATCTAAGCTTTATGTTCGAACTGGTGTCCGTCTTGCTCGATACAACGTTCACAACGGCTCGCAACGCTACGGCATGTTCGGTGGAGGATTGCCTTGTTCTGACGGAGGTGTTCAAATTCTTCCTCAATAATTGTCTTCAACTGTGGGAGAGTTTGCGGTCACCTAGCATACACACTATTCTTCAGCAGACCCCATAAAAAGAAATCGCAAAAGAAAAACGCGTTCTTATTTCGTGTACTTGCCTCCCGCCTGCATGTTTAACTCGTTACTAACAACGCACCGACACTCACAACGAACAGCAACACGCGACAGGCAGATGAACGAAACTCAAGGTTAACCCTACCAACAGTAGGGAACACCTGTTATGCGAGGCCGATTGTTAGCATGTACTTATCGCGCTTATGCCCGAAACTACATAGCGGGAACTGACTTTTGCCGCACCCTGTATATATCTTTAAGAATAAAAAATAATGGACTTGTTAAGGTCTGTGATCTGTCTGGCAGATTAGAAAGTCACGATATATCTGCCAGTCGTCTACCTGCCAGTTTCATTTTTAAACTTTTTCTGATTAATCATATACTGGTCTATAGAAACTGGTAAGAATGGCGGCAGATATATGTATGTAATTTGTGTGGCAATTTTTCTTCTGTCAGATATATTGGTCACTTGGTCAGCCGTCCTGAAAGGGTTAATAAAAAGTAGCATTGTTAGTTTCGGCACACACAATGATCTCTATATAAAATAAATATGAGGTCATCAGAAGGGGGATTGTAGGTAGGTATGGTGTCTCCTCTTCGCATAAGAAGTAAGAAGACTATATTAAGCTCTGTTTAAATAAGTAAAATAAAACAGAGAATCGCATAAATTCATTTAATATTGACTTGACAAATGAGATAAAAACCTTCTAGGTTGAGAATAAGTTATATACAAGCTACAAAGTCTTTGAACAATAAAGACAAATATAAACGGATTGGCGTTTTACAAGTTGTGAATAAAGTAGACCAGCGGTTCTCAATCTGTGGTACATGTACCACTGGTGGTACATCTCATTATTCGCGGTGGTACGCAAGACACAAAATAAATTAAAACAGTAGTGCTTAGTAAGTCTTGATAATACAATCTAAAAATATAGGTGGTACCAAAAATAATAAAAAGAACTGTAGGTGGTACATGCCTCAAAAAGTTTGAGAGCCCCTGAAGTAGACATAAACCACATTTCCGAAACCCAATACTAAACAAATGATACAAATATGTATATAGAAAGAAATCTTATATTCGCGGTGTGCAAGTACTTGGAAGGGGAAACGAGAAACGACCCTGCGCGAGTCGTGGAGAAATATTGCAACTATCTTAAATAATTCATATTGTCAATTGAAATTGTCAAATTGACGTATATTTCATACCTTCTGTCAATGAAGCAGAAAAATTATATATTGCTCCACAATATGCAATGATATGCAATTATTATATAAAGGTAAATTTGATTAATTTTATTTTGCTTGCAGTACTGCATTTTAATAAATAATTTTATTTACTACATACAATTGTTGACTTTTTCATAACATAACCTGAATCTTATTTTTTCTTCTTATTATTTTTTTGGACTATGGCCTTGACAATTATCCAGTAACCAGGACTAATATAATTGGCCAATATAATTAAAAGTGCGAATTTTAGTATAGAGCGTAGAAATAGGGGTCGCTTTGCCGAACTTGCACGGTCCCAATACCTGGAATAGCAAGACCACCTGACGAACTCGGTCAGCCTGACTATCAGGGCTGACCGATTTTTGTCGTGTGACAAGCCTACACACACTCCAACGGTCAGATCCAACGTTGTCTGCCCCGACAGTCAAGTGGTCAGGTCGGGACGTTTGTAGGCGTTTTAAGACTTGTACGACTTAGTTTGTAAAGCGAGATATTGTCTAACTATTACGAGGGAAAACAAGATTAGCAAAAAGTATGTTGATATTTCAACAGTACTTATATAAAGCTGCGAAACTGCAATAAAACATTGAAATCATTTTATCACGCTAAAGCAGAACTGTGTTGATAAGTATAACGGTGTAATCAGAATGATCCTAGGGGGGGTTACAACTACTGGAGGGTCTCTGGGGGGTACGAAATAATAATGGTGTTAGGCGTAGAGAGCTCAAATACATCCTAAAGGGGGGTTATAACCCCCAAAACTCCCCCGGTTACGCCACTGGATAAGTAAGATCTCATACTTTCTAAAGATTTGTTTTTATTAGTTAGGTCTGAGTAAAACAGAAATTTTATGTTTTTTAGGATTTGCTCACAGCGGTAATTTTAAAATCCATCTAAGAATGCACACTGGGGAAAGGCCTTTCAGGTGTGTAGTATGCGATAAAGGCTGCAGGCAGGCGCAAGATTTAGAGAAGCATATGAGAACACATACAGGTAACGTAATAAAAAAAATTGATTCATAATTTCCTAAAAACAACACGGTTGTCGCGGATGACGAAAATCGCGGATAAACCGTAAATGGAAGTCAAATAAATAAATGCAGAAAATAAAAATCCAAAGTCACGCGTATTTGTTCGTTGGGACTAAAGAAAGGGACAAATGCCTGTTGTCTCGCATCCACTCAATTTGTTGTTAAGTATGGCAACTGTTTGATACGATTTTCGAAACAAACTAGCTATATTATCCAGATACATTACTTTGTTAGACTTTTCCAGGGTTTGTTTTAAGCCATAAAATAACTTTCTCATTAAAGTACGCCATTAGAGGTAAAAATACTACTACAAGTAGTAGGCTTTTCGAATAACCTGCTACCTAAAAGAAAGTATCGATAATTTTCTGACATCTCCATTATAAATAAAGTAGTCTACCTACTTTTAGTTCACTTACCAATACATTTTGATTTTTAGCCCATTTTTAAAGAACTCAATAGCAGATTATAAAGTCTAGCCTGTTTTAAAGGCGTACCATTAGAAATATTTTCCAAGCCAAGTCTCTTTCAGTTTTAATCCCATTGTTGTCTTGTCGTCTTCCGAACTTAATTTGTAACGATTATTCTGTGACTTCTGATAATTACAGACATTGCGGCAGATACTAAATAAACAGAAAAACACTCTTATAGTGTTGAATCTATCCATGTCGATCTATCTATGTCTTCTTGTTGCTCATAAAAATGTTTATTTTAGGAGAGCGCCCACACAAATGTGCAATGTGCCCGAAAGCGTTTTCAACCAGATCGAACTTGATAGCTCACATTCGAATCCACACAGGAGAGCGACCGTATGTCTGCTGCGTCTGTCAGAAATCGTTTTGCCAGTCAAACGAACTCACCAAACACATGCGAACGCACACAGGAGAAAAATCCCACATATGTGATATTTGCAATAAAGGTAAAGCCTTTTCCAACACAATTACTTTACGCGAGGCAATGAAGCACTAAACCTACCAATTTTCCACAACAAGATGAATCGCTATGCAACTTTTTGCATTCGATTCGTGAAAGTGTCAGGAAGGATTGTGCATAAAATTCATTGTGATAGAATGAAAATTGCGTTCTGTGCATAAGAAAAATATATTTCCAAAGTGCATAAAAAATGAAAAATCTGCAACTCGGAAAATATCGACAGAAATTATGAAGAAAAACGATGATCCTCGAGACCTGGTATCCAGAGTGGACCTTGTCTCCTGAAGTTTTATATTATTTTCATTCGAAATTAATCAAAAACCATTACTCGGGTGTTTTTGGGGTTGCTGAACACGAATATTATGACGGCAATAGTCTCCAAGGTATCTAGTGCCCAGGGTAGACATGGTCTTTTGAAATTTTATGTTAGTTTGTTATAAGTGTGGTATGAATTAATATTTAAAATATGATTCCCTGAATATAAAGAATTTTTTTTATTAAGTGAAAAAATTATTAAGAAATAATCGTATCATTCAAATTTATTTCTTCCTTATCTTCTTCTGTATCAAATAATTAATTTTCGTGATAGTTCTCCATATTCACGCTGTTGTACCCAGCACAATTTGTACATGCTAAATTGCAAACCAAATCATTCTTTCGACATTCACCTAAACTTCCATAGTTTTTTTTTGAAACTGCAAAAAATTAAATTCGATAACACTTGCTAGACCAGGATGATAATATGTCTTCTTCACTGGATGATAAGAATTTTCTTTGAGCTCCCATCCCTGGTCTGTTACATTCAAAACTCCTCCGTGAATTTGGAAATACATACATGCTTTTTAGATACTGTGTAAATACATCTACCGTCGGCAGGATTTTATCAATCGACACCTTTTTATTTATTTTTTTTTTGTAGACATAAACTATCCTAATATATTCATCTGATATATTAGGCTTTTATGCTCAACTATTTTCTCAACAGACAGAACAACTTTTTTTTAATATTGCGCTTCCTGGGCAAGGTCGTAGCTGGCAGAAACTGTATCGCAACCTGTAAAGACATGTAAAAATAAAATATGCTCGAAAACAGATGGAATATGATTCAAACTTTTCGAAGAATATGTACGTCTTTGTTTGGTCGAAAATTCGTCGAGTGTCTCAGCTAAGTCGCTTTGAGAGAGGTCGAATTGTTGGGTTGCGTGAAGCCAGTTTGTAAATAAAAGGGCCAACATATCCTTACGCAGTATACTGCAGTTTGTAAGTTTACCATGAACACCAGGTAGCTGGAGGACCATCGTAGTTATCATATTCGCATTCAGCGACCTCAAAAACCCCCGATTAATGACTGCCGACTATTTTGAATAAAATTAACATGAAACTCCAGGAGATGAGGTCCACCTTGTACATCAGGTAGCTCGAGGACTATCGTTGTTATCATATTCGTTTTCAGCGACCTCGAAATCCCACGAGAAATGACTGCCAATTGATTCGGAATAAAATTAGCATGAAACTCCAGGGGAGGAAATCTACCAGGTAGCTCGATAATCTCTGTTATCATATTTGTATTCAGCGACCTCGAAATCCCCTAAGTAACAAAATTGAACTCGTTCCTGTCGATATTTTCCGAGTTGCAAATGTTTCATTTCCTATGCACTTTGGAAATGCGTTTTCCTTATGCACAAAATGCAATTTTTATTTTACCACCATGAATTTTGTTCACAAGCTTTCATGACCGTTTTCCGAATTGAATGCAAAAAATTGCATAGCGATTCATCTCGTTGCAGAAAATTGGTAGGTTTAGTGCTTCATTGTCTCACCTATTTTGTTTTTAACAAGAATCTGTATTTGTTGTAGGTTTTAACGGTTCAAGTACGCTGATAGTCCATCGGAGATCCCACACAGGGGAACGCCCCTACGTTTGCCTAGTGTGTAATAAAGCTTTTACACAAAATAGTTGTCTAGCGACCCATATGAAACGTCACAACACCAACTCACAATGTGATAATAACGTAAACACCAACTCAACACGAGAGCAAGATACCAGCAATAATCCTAAAGAAACTTTCACGTGTACCTTTTGTAGTAGTAGTTTTGAATCGTCGACGGAGTATAACGAGCATCTCAAAACGCATTCTACGCCGAGCGAGGAAAGCTAACATTTGTAGTTGTTTACTTCAGTTAGACAATAGTGTTGGGGCTGCCATTATATATAAAAACCGATTGACACTTTTTTTAGGGTTTCCTTCTTTGTCAAAGATTGTAGACCACTAGAATGAATTCTAAATTGTAAGTTTAAAGAACCCTCGAAATACTCATGGCCGAAAATCTCACAATATGGACTTTGTTGTGAGTTTTGTCATTATTTATTTGAGTCAAGCGTTTCTAGTTTCATAATAATCTTATTTTCGGTAAATCGTCTTGTATTAAATACCGTGTTGTTACTGCCTTCTAGGTCGTAATTAATTAAAACTCTCTTCTTAGTTCAAATACATTATATTATTTACTTTTAACTCCGTCTACGATTAACCATAACAATGGGTTTACATATCACAGTAACGACCTACCGTCACATTGCTCAATTACTAACTACTATAAATAATTATAACGATAACGATGATCCGTATCATCGGGCGTTCACTTATATACATGATGAACTCTCGCAACCTCACGCTCGGCCTTGGTCAAGGGCGAACGATGAATGATATATGTTTTTCTTTGAATAACACATCTTTTGTACAGGGTGATATTATAATACCACAGTCTGAACTTACGCTTCCAACAGTAGTATTTCTACCATTTGAATATATCTATCACCGAAAGATCACACCATATTGATGTACTGGGTAACAGTGAGGCCAGATGGTCCAACTCAGATTGATTTTTAACAGATGAAGCCACAATAGAATGTTCCGATAGTCCATGTGGTGAGAAAGCTCCCGTCTGAAAAAAATTCTGATTCGGTTTCTTTGTGGATTCCTATTCAAAAATGTCCCCTTTAAACAAATCTGAAGAGTGCCGGGCGGAATTTTTGGGCAGAAATTGTTTAAACAATATTTTTAATCAAATACAAAAGATCACCTTTTTTGACCCGAAGAATATTTTTTTAGGTTTTTTTGGGTCATTCTAAACAATACAGGTATATTGTGATTTTTCTCAAAAGTTGATAGTTTTCGAGTTATAGGCGATTTAAAACTAAAAAATACTAAAAAAACTAAATCTAAAAAATATATTTTTCGGAGGAAAATAGGAGATTTTTGGAAATAGTGCGCGCCACACCGGCAAAAAAATCGGATGAACACGCATAATTAACAATTAAATACCAACGGTGTAAATTTAAGTTAGACCCGATCAGTCTGCAGAATCTTGAAAACGAATGTTTAAACCACAATTCAAGTATTTGGCAACCTCAAAAATACTAATTTAAATATGAGTATTGCGTATTTTCGCATTTTTCAGATTTTAAATCGCCTATAACTCGAAAACTTTGAGAAAAATAACCCAAGAAACCTAAAAAAAATATTCTTCGGGTCAAAAAGGTGATTTTTGCAATGTAGTTGAGTTAGCTCAGTATTACAGGATTAATAAAGATGCATTTTTTTTGTATTTTCAGGGCAGCTTCTGTTCTACCTATATGTCAATTTTGTAGCCTGTATCAAATTTTTCTACAGATTTGTATAAAGTTCTCATACAAGATGTTTAACTTAGTTTTTTTTTAATTTATTAATAAAATTAATTTCATTTTGTGTTTAATTTCTTTGAAATCAGATAATTACATGAACAAAAATGTGGAGTGTGTATGTATGTGTGTGAGAGAAAGATCATGGCTTTAGACAAAATCTATTTGACACAAAACATACAAATTATTAATTATTTAAACACTTTTTATGTAGACGCCTACAGCTGATGCTATAAATTTTAAACCAATCAAAGCGTCACTACTTTGACAACAGTAAAAAAGACTGTAAATCTTACCTTTAGCAAAAATCTACGTAGAACTATATCTCCTATTCTTCCGGTCTTTGCCAGGATCCATTAGTCATAAACTGGAGCTTCTCTGCATTCTGCGAATCACTCCGAACATCTTCTGATCCCGGCGGCGACCAACTCATTCTGACATATATACACGCCATCACCAAACAGTTCCTATTGGTTGACCATCAAGAAGTCTAAAGAAGAGATTTTGATGATTCCTCTTCAATTTACAATACTTGCGCTGCTGTTGATGTAAGTTTCGTACACTTTAGCAATTCTATATTGCTCCTCTTCGTTGATCTTGTTTTGTCCCCCTTCTTTCTTCATATCAAAATCCCTCTTTTAGACAACTTTTTGGCAGCACCTGGATCAGCCTTGAACAACTTACCCCAGCCTCGAAAGACTCGTAGATTAGTTACGCTTATTGACCACTTAGAAACTGTCAATGATCCACTCTTATATCTCACTCTTTTCAAAATCTCACTCTTACACTGTGGAGTCCCTACCTTTATTAAATATTTCAATATTTGATCTTAAAATATTATAGTAATTTTTGTATTTCATTTTATATTATTTAAATTTCTATGTATCTCATGTCTCCACCAGATATAAATATACCCCTACCTTTACCGATAATAACTACCCGACAGTACTGGATGCTGTAACAAAGAGAAAAGTTGTTAGTATATCGTTGGTTTGGAAGAAGAACGTCACAACTCAAAAATTGCCATTTTTGAGATTTACCCTCTAACCAACTCTAACTGTTAAACTTTATTATGGGAAAAATTGTCAGAGGTTGCACTCATGTAATTACCGCTAGATGGCGACTTATAACAGTTTGACTTTGTCAAACCCATGCATTATATTTTATGGAAGAGCGTCGCAATATAGTTGTTGTGGAAGTTACCACGTGTTTTTTGGAGAACAGTGTTACAAGTTAAAAAAGGAACGTATTTTTTTGGATTTTGTGTTGAATATTTAATGCAAGACAGTTACATTTCGTCTTAGGTAAGTATTCCTTACAGGATATGTGCGTTTATATAGAATTATTATGAGTAATACATAGTGTGACCAACTAGCCCGAAAAATCCGGGACATGACCCGAATTACGAAGTTGTGTCCCGGCGTCCAGGACAAGGCTTCCGGGCCATCCGAATTTTCAACTTTTTGGTAAAAATCTATATTTTCGTTTTTATTCTAAGAAGTTACATCAAATTAAATTGTTGAGACGAAAAAAAAATTTTTATCGTGGTATAAATTTTAATAGTTCTATGAAAGAAAACGAAAACTGTGGAATTTTTTTTATTTGTCTTTTAATTATCGTCTTCCGAAAAGACCATTCAAAAACAATAATAATTCATGTCACAATGAATCATGCCTAGGCACGCATGCCGCATCGAACGATGTAATGTAATGATTGCTGATGCATCTTTTTTTTCGGTTTTGTCAACTACTTTAAGTAGATAAACCTCTTGAGCTCGTTCGCGAAATATGATTAATTTCCAAACCGTTGCATGCTTTGAGCCAAATTCAAATCTGCTGCGTTGCAATATGATTTTTTTATCTAAACATTTATTTTATTGTCAGTACAGTAATCAGTTTGAATCCGAAAATCGATTAGTGACCATCTCGGAATTATTGTTTTTGACCCGACTTTTTCATTCCAATATATTATTATTGTTAATATGAATATGGAACCAACACACGAAAGTAAAAACAGAAAACGATATTGCACTTTCAATAAAATATTGGAAGAAGAATTTCTATTTTTGAAAAAAAAAGTAACTCTAACAGTGACATGAAGTGTGATACTTGTGGATCGGAATTTTCGATCGCCCACAGTGGTAGAGCGGATATACTAAGTCACATCAAAAGTGAAAAACACCGAAGAGGTATCTGCTCCGCGTCCAGCAGCAAAAAATTGACTCAATTTTTCAAGCCAACAGCTTCATCGAGCATTGATTTAGAGACAGCAGCTCGGGAAGGTGTTTGAGCGTATCATTTGATTAAGACCATCAAAAATATCATTGTCAACATAAAAATGTTAAATAACCAATAAAATGATGATATTAGAGTCCTATATTTAAAAAAATAACAAATGGCCCGATTTTCATTCAAAAGTCCCGGATTTTAGGTATTTTTTTTTCAGCATTGTCCCGGATTCGACTGAATTGGAGTTGGTCACACTAGTAATACAGTAACATCAACAAATTTTGGGAAAAACTTACAGGTAGAAAGGTGAGAACAAGAAAGGTCTTTCGATTTATATTTAAATGATAATAATGGGATCTTTAATATTGTAAAAGATTTTACCTCTTATTTTTTACCTTACCAAAATTATAATGAAAAATAGCACATTAAAATTTTAAAACGTCGCTCCTGAAAATTAGAACTTTTCGACTTGTAACAGTGTTCTTCCAAACCAACGATATAATGTTTTGCATTAGTCAAATTTAAGACCCCGGAAAAACTGGCTGGAAACAGCCAAAGAGCAGGCGTTTAAAATTGAAAGACATCTGCCCTGGACAGAGTAAACTGGAGAAAGACAGTTAAAAAATTTCAAGTCATGGGCCCCTGAGGACTGCAGTGCTGATGTGAATTTAAAAAAGTTGAAAATGTACATCCGTCATACATACAAGCATTGAAAATTATTCGAAGAAAAGAGAAATATGTTTTACAAGATGTAAGAGTATGATTTTAATAAAAGAATTATGGAAATACCTAAAAGGGGATATAAAAAGAGTAAGAAGACCCAATACAAAAGTTCTGGGATAACAGAGGTAATATCAACATTCGTAAAAAACAAGGGACCCTCTGCAAGAATGTAAATTACCTAATTAATATAGTTAATGGGTGGCTGTACTGTTTAAAATATATTAATATTGTTTAAACAATAAAGAAATATATCCTTCCCAAAAAATTCTAATTTTTATTCTGTTTTTATTATAAAAAAGATGTATTTTCATGCTTCGTTGACATCTAAAAGGCATTCGATAAAGTTCAGCATATAAAATTAATGAAAAATGTCATTAAAAATGTGTACTAGAATCAAACTGTTGTCGTAAAATTTGGAGAACTACACCGACGAAATTCCCATACAACGAGGAGCAGACAAGGTTGCGTTTTGTCGCCCACATTGTTCAATGTTTACTCGAACCAGTTAACGAAACTCGAAACGCACTAAAATTAACTACAAAACAATTAAATAGTGGGTATTTCCACTTCTTGCAGCAACGACTGGCATCGAATAAAGATGTGCTATCCTTTTGCCTGGGGAATAGCTCGATATTCCTCATCTACCAGGGCCATAACTGTACCAAATTTTCTGGAGGCCTAGGACGGCGAATAGGTTTTTTAATTCATCTCATAAATGCTCAATAGGATTGAGATCTGGGCTGCATGCGGGCCATTCTAATCTTATCAGTCCAACCTCTATTTTATGAATCAATCGGTTTTTTATTTACAAAAAATGTTACAGCTCTTACAAGAAGAGATATTCGGATAATTCAAAAAACAAAATTTTAGTGATGCCTCCGGGATAATATGAAACAAAATCAGCTCTTCCATTTTTCCACAGAATGTTTTAAAGTTAGGAGTGTGTTGGGATACACGGCATCTCTTAGTAATCTTCTTATTAAAACAAATCCTTTTAATAATTAAAAATGTCTTTAGCAAAACAAACTACGTTTGTTGATAGTAAATACGATCGACCTACATTAGCACATATCGGTGTAACAGTTTAGGTTTGACCAAGGTCGGTTTGAAATAACAATAGTATTCATTATTTTTATAACCTAGTCGACTCAGCGCTTTTAATCAAAACAATCTTACTTTCATTATATACCAAAACAATAAACAGGAGAATACGGATTATTAGTTCTAATTCCATCGCGAACAGTAAGTCATTATTATTTGAGATCCCAAAGGGAAAACATCACAGCTACTGAGAACTAACGTACCACCAGCTCTTTACCGTTAGTACTCTAACTTACAAAATAAATGCATCTACGGTGATACGAGTTATTTCATCAACCCTTATGGTAGGGGGTAACCAACCCTTAATTATCTAAGGTGGCTCAGAAGGTAGGAGCCACCATAGGAGAAAATACACAACGCTTCCATTTATCCCTGTATAATGCCATGCAAGCAAAATGTTTTTGTTACCGGAATAATACCAAACGATATCAATACATGTACCTACAAACTGGTGCAAGAATCTTGAAAATCGGAGCACAAATAATAAAGTTCTAAATTGTCAAACTTAACATAAAAAATTTTGGGTGGCAGAATTTTGTGCCGGTGAGTGTATTTGAGAACTGTGATAATGGATCAACTATATTAGATCCAGACATAGAAGTAAGACGCAGAATAGCAATGACTAAAACTTCTTTTATGAAAATGAAGTCATTTCTTTGCAACAATCATCTCAGTTTAGAACTAAGACTAAGAATGGTTAAGTGCTATGTTTTGTAGGTCTGTATGGTGCAGAAGTGAGGACGCTAAAAGTATCGATCCTGAACAGAATTGAAGCATTGAAAATATGGATTCATAGACGGATGGTGAAGATACCTTGGACATCAAGTAAAACTAATGAAGAGATTAAGGAGGGTCAACAAAGATAGAGAACTGCTAAAGACTGTTCGCCGAAAAATGTCTTATCTGGCACATACAGTAAGGCGAAATGGATATAAAATATTACAATTGATCCTGAAAGGCAAAATAGAGCCTAGAAGTGTAGGAAGATAACATGAATGGATATCAAAGGCAGGACAATTATTGCAGAAGACCGAGAAGCCTTCGCAATGGTGATAATGATCACGAATGTCGTATACTTTTGATATGGCACGTGCAGAATAATGTACGTGAATTGCTATTGTCTATCATAGTTACAGTAGGGAAAATGAAAGAACAATGAAACCCATGAACAAACATATAAAACACGCTGTATTTTTCTGTCACCGTGTCACAAAAAAAAATTGGCTAATGCAGGTACCTACATGTAATACTTATATATAGTATTTTTACTATATGTCAATTTTGTAGCCTGTATCAAATTTTTCTACAGATTTGTATAAAGTTCTCATACAAGATGTTTAACTTAGTTTTTTTTTAATTTATTAATAAAATTAATTTCATTTTGTGTTTAATTTCTTTGAAATCAGATAATTACATGAACAAAAATGTGGAGTGTGTATGTATGTGTGTGAGAGAAAGATCATGGCTTTAGACAAAATCTATTTGACACAAAACATACAAATTATTAATTATTTAAACACTTTTTATGTAGACGCCTACAGCTGATGCTATAAATTTTAAACCAATCAAAGCGTCACTACTTTGACAACAGTAAAAAAGACTGTAAATCTTACCTTTAGCAAAAATCTACGTAGAACTATATCTCCTATTCTTCCGGTCTTTGCCAGGATCCATTAGTCATAAACTGGAGCTTCTCTGCATTCTGCGAATCACTCCGAACATCTTCTGATCCCGGCGGCGACCAACTCATTCTGACATATATACACGCCATCACCAAACAGTTCCTATTGGTTGACCATCAAGAAGTCTAAAGAAGAGATTTTGATGATTCCTCTTCAATTTACAATACTTGCGCTGCTGTTGATGTAAGTTTCGTACACTTTAGCAATTCTATATTGCTCCTCTTCGTTGATCTTGTTTTGTCCCCCTTCTTTCTTCATATCAAAATCCCTCTTTTAGACAACTTTTTGGCAGCACCTGGATCAGCCTTGAACAACTTACCCCAGCCTCGAAAGACTCGTAGATTAGTTACGCTTATTGACCACTTAGAAACTGTCAATGATCCACTCTTATATCTCACTCTTTTCAAAATCTCACTCTTACACTGTGGAGTCCCTACCTTTATTAAATATTTCAATATTTGATCTTAAAATATTATAGTAATTTTTGTATTTCATTTTATATTATTTAAATTTCTATGTATCTCATGTCTCCACCAGATATAAATATACCCCTACCTTTACCGATAATAACTACCCGACAGTACTGGATGCTGTAACAAAGAGAAAAGTTGTTAGTATATCGTTGGTTTGGAAGAAGAACGTCACAACTCAAAAATTGCCATTTTTGAGATTTACCCTCTAACCAACTCTAACTGTTAAACTTTATTATGGGAAAAATTGTCAGAGGTTGCACTCATGTAATTACCGCTAGATGGCGACTTATAACAGTTTGACTTTGTCAAACCCATGCATTATATTTTATGGAAGAGCGTCGCAATATAGTTGTTGTGGAAGTTACCACGTGTTTTTTGGAGAACAGTGTTACAAGTTAAAAAAGGAACGTATTTTTTTGGATTTTGTGTTGAATATTTAATGCAAGACAGTTACATTTCGTCTTAGGTAAGTATTCCTTACAGGATATGTGCGTTTATATAGAATTATTATGAGTAATACATAGTGTGACCAACTAGCCCGAAAAATCCGGGACATGACCCGAATTACGAAGTTGTGTCCCGGCGTCCAGGACAAGGCTTCCGGGCCATCCGAATTTTCAACTTTTTGGTAAAAATCTATATTTTCGTTTTTATTCTAAGAAGTTACATCAAATTAAATTGTTGAGACGAAAAAAAAATTTTTATCGTGGTATAAATTTTAATAGTTCTATGAAAGAAAACGAAAACTGTGGAATTTTTTTTATTTGTCTTTTAATTATCGTCTTCCGAAAAGACCATTCAAAAACAATAATAATTCATGTCACAATGAATCATGCCTAGGCACGCATGCCGCATCGAACGATGTAATGTAATGATTGCTGATGCATCTTTTTTTTCGGTTTTGTCAACTACTTTAAGTAGATAAACCTCTTGAGCTCGTTCGCGAAATATGATTAATTTCCAAACCGTTGCATGCTTTGAGCCAAATTCAAATCTGCTGCGTTGCAATATGATTTTTTTATCTAAACATTTATTTTATTGTCAGTACAGTAATCAGTTTGAATCCGAAAATCGATTAGTGACCATCTCGGAATTATTGTTTTTGACCCGACTTTTTCATTCCAATATATTATTATTGTTAATATGAATATGGAACCAACACACGAAAGTAAAAACAGAAAACGATATTGCACTTTCAATAAAATATTGGAAGAAGAATTTCTATTTTTGAAAAAAAAAGTAACTCTAACAGTGACATGAAGTGTGATACTTGTGGATCGGAATTTTCGATCGCCCACAGTGGTAGAGCGGATATACTAAGTCACATCAAAAGTGAAAAACACCGAAGAGGTATCTGCTCCGCGTCCAGCAGCAAAAAATTGACTCAATTTTTCAAGCCAACAGCTTCATCGAGCATTGATTTAGAGACAGCAGCTCGGGAAGGTGTTTGAGCGTATCATTTGATTAAGACCATCAAAAATATCATTGTCAACATAAAAATGTTAAATAACCAATAAAATGATGATATTAGAGTCCTATATTTAAAAAAATAACAAATGGCCCGATTTTCATTCAAAAGTCCCGGATTTTAGGTATTTTTTTTTCAGCATTGTCCCGGATTCGACTGAATTGGAGTTGGTCACACTAGTAATACAGTAACATCAACAAATTTTGGGAAAAACTTACAGGTAGAAAGGTGAGAACAAGAAAGGTCTTTCGATTTATATTTAAATGATAATAATGGGATCTTTAATATTGTAAAAGATTTTACCTCTTATTTTTTACCTTACCAAAATTATAATGAAAAATAGCACATTAAAATTTTAAAACGTCGCTCCTGAAAATTAGAACTTTTCGACTTGTAACAGTGTTCTTCCAAACCAACGATATAATGTTTTGCATTAGTCAAATTTAAGACCCCGGAAAAACTGGCTGGAAACAGCCAAAGAGCAGGCGTTTAAAATTGAAAGACATCTGCCCTGGACAGAGTAAACTGGAGAAAGACAGTTAAAAAATTTCAAGTCATGGGCCCCTGAGGACTGCAGTGCTGATGTGAATTTAAAAAAGTTGAAAATGTACATCCGTCATACATACAAGCATTGAAAATTATTCGAAGAAAAGAGAAATATGTTTTACAAGATGTAAGAGTATGATTTTAATAAAAGAATTATGGAAATACCTAAAAGGGGATATAAAAAGAGTAAGAAGACCCAATACAAAAGTTCTGGGATAACAGAGGTAATATCAACATTCGTAAAAAACAAGGGACCCTCTGCAAGAATGTAAATTACCTAATTAATATAGTTAATGGGTGGCTGTACTGTTTAAAATATATTAATATTGTTTAAACAATAAAGAAATATATCCTTCCCAAAAAATTCTAATTTTTATTCTGTTTTTATTATAAAAAAGATGTATTTTCATGCTTCGTTGACATCTAAAAGGCATTCGATAAAGTTCAGCATATAAAATTAATGAAAAATGTCATTAAAAATGTGTACTAGAATCAAACTGTTGTCGTAAAATTTGGAGAACTACACCGACGAAATTCCCATACAACGAGGAGCAGACAAGGTTGCGTTTTGTCGCCCACATTGTTCAATGTTTACTCGAACCAGTTAACGAAACTCGAAACGCACTAAAATTAACTACAAAACAATTAAATAGTGGGTATTTCCACTTCTTGCAGCAACGACTGGCATCGAATAAAGATGTGCTATCCTTTTGCCTGGGGAATAGCTCGATATTCCTCATCTACCAGGGCCATAACTGTACCAAATTTTCTGGAGGCCTAGGACGGCGAATAGGTTTTTTAATTCATCTCATAAATGCTCAATAGGATTGAGATCTGGGCTGCATGCGGGCCATTCTAATCTTATCAGTCCAACCTCTATTTTATGAATCAATCGGTTTTTTATTTACAAAAAATGTTACAGCTCTTACAAGAAGAGATATTCGGATAATTCAAAAAACAAAATTTTAGTGATGCCTCCGGGATAATATGAAACAAAATCAGCTCTTCCATTTTTCCACAGAATGTTTTAAAGTTAGGAGTGTGTTGGGATACACGGCATCTCTTAGTAATCTTCTTATTAAAACAAATCCTTTTAATAATTAAAAATGTCTTTAGCAAAACAAACTACGTTTGTTGATAGTAAATACGATCGACCTACATTAGCACATATCGGTGTAACAGTTTAGGTTTGACCAAGGTCGGTTTGAAATAACAATAGTATTCATTATTTTTATAACCTAGTCGACTCAGCGCTTTTAATCAAAACAATCTTACTTTCATTATATACCAAAACAATAAACAGGAGAATACGGATTATTAGTTCTAATTCCATCGCGAACAGTAAGTCATTATTATTTGAGATCCCAAAGGGAAAACATCACAGCTACTGAGAACTAACGTACCACCAGCTCTTTACCGTTAGTACTCTAACTTACAAAATAAATGCATCTACGGTGATACGAGTTATTTCATCAACCCTTATGGTAGGGGGTAACCAACCCTTAATTATCTAAGGTGGCTCAGAAGGTAGGAGCCACCATAGGAGAAAATACACAACGCTTCCATTTATCCCTGTATAATGCCATGCAAGCAAAATGTTTTTGTTACCGGAATAATACCAAACGATATCAATACATGTACCTACAAACTGGTGCAAGAATCTTGAAAATCGGAGCACAAATAATAAAGTTCTAAATTGTCAAACTTAACATAAAAAATTTTGGGTGGCAGAATTTTGTGCCGGTGAGTGTATTTGAGAACTGTGATAATGGATCAACTATATTAGATCCAGACATAGAAGTAAGACGCAGAATAGCAATGACTAAAACTTCTTTTATGAAAATGAAGTCATTTCTTTGCAACAATCATCTCAGTTTAGAACTAAGACTAAGAATGGTTAAGTGCTATGTTTTGTAGGTCTGTATGGTGCAGAAGTGAGGACGCTAAAAGTATCGATCCTGAACAGAATTGAAGCATTGAAAATATGGATTCATAGACGGATGGTGAAGATACCTTGGACATCAAGTAAAACTAATGAAGAGATTAAGGAGGGTCAACAAAGATAGAGAACTGCTAAAGACTGTTCGCCGAAAAATGTCTTATCTGGCACATACAGTAAGGCGAAATGGATATAAAATATTACAATTGATCCTGAAAGGCAAAATAGAGCCTAGAAGTGTAGGAAGATAACATGAATGGATATCAAAGGCAGGACAATTATTGCAGAAGACCGAGAAGCCTTCGCAATGGTGATAATGATCACGAATGTCGTATACTTTTGATATGGCACGTGCAGAATAATGTACGTGAATTGCTATTGTCTATCATAGTTACAGTAGGGAAAATGAAAGAACAATGAAACCCATGAACAAACATATAAAACACGCTGTATTTTTCTGTCACCGTGTCACAAAAAAAAATTGGCTAATGCAGGTACCTACATGTAATACTTATATATAGTATTTTTACTACAAAAACGTTATTACGTAGGTCAAAATTTTTGACGTAAGAGAACTGTCAAAACATTAGAATGTGACTTTTCATTATTGTCATGTTTATAAAAATATGGCAATAATGAAAAGTCACATTCTAATGTTTTGACAGTTCTATTACGTCAAAAATTTTGACCTACGTAATAACGTTTTTGTATTAAAAATACTAAGCTGTTCTTATAGTACTGGTACTACTTCATTATTTTCTGGAACATAGAGAAGATGTGTTTAATATGATCGCTCATGGGTAATCTTTAATTTTTCGTACTATAAGTACCTATACTGTACAATTATTAATGTAGGTATAGTTACTGTACATTGTACAATCATGCAAGTACAGAACCTCAAGTGGATACAATAAAAATTCTATATCAAATCAAATATTTGAATCACTTACCTTGAATTTACTGCCTTATTTACCATAATTAAGAATCAATCGCACATTATTGTCTTTTCACTATGTTTACTTACTATATACATGTTCATCTTTTAAAATAATTCACTTAATTTTCAAATTTTAAATAAAATAGTTACCAAGATGCCGGCAGGACGCGACAAGAAATCTGTACAATCTTTTCGTATTTAGCATGGCCCGAAAGAGTCGAATGCATGTACTTTCGGGACTCTCGGTCAATTTCGTCGAATGTGATAGTCAATTGTTTATGCAGTGTTTACTTGCATTTTTAGAGTTTTTTGCAGATATTTCTTATTGTTTAGGTCGAGTTAAGGGAATTTATTATTAAAAAACATTCGAAATAAATAGTCGCACGAAAGACAGGTAGATGGCGCCAGAATATTTAGTCATGGAAATATATCAAATTAATTTTGTTGTTTATATTTTGCTACGTAATTAAAAACATAGTGAAGGTAAATAAATATATAAAATTAATTATTCTTAAAATAGAATAGTCTCAACTAAAGATGTATTAATAATAAACTTAATTTGGATATCTGTGGTCTCGACTTTACAGAAGTAGGCAACCAGTATATCATTCGTGCTCTGATTGTGTCAGTTTAATACATATTGAGAATGTTTGTAAGCCAATTTAAGCTTTTATTTGAAACCTTTGTGCTTTTATCTGCTCAGTTATTTTAGCGTTAATTTTCTACGCATATTCTAAAAGTCTTCTTCTTATCTATATCAATCTAATGTTATATTTCTACACCTCCAATTTGTCGGTTTGTTTGTAATATTTATTATTAATGCCTTCTTGAAGTTGATGCAACAAACATACACGTTCTTTCGGAATTCAGAACTTTTTTGTAAGAGAAGGCGCATACAAATAAGTGCCTCTCTATATACATATAGTTCGCTAGGTCATTTCTAAATCCAAATTGCTTATTACCCATTCTACTTTTACGCAGAAGGAATACTTGGTCTTTTATAATTCGTGAAAGTATCTTAAGGGTGTGACTCATCAAACTGATTAGTCTAAAATCGCTGAATTTGGTGGGCCTGTTGTTCTTTGTTAATATTATTAAGATGACTCCAACCAATCATCTAGTATTTTTCCTGGTTTGTAAAATTGTTAAAGAAAGTGGTATAGGAACACTGAAAGCAAAGTCCACATTTATATATATATATATATATATATATATATATATATATATATATGACATGTTAGACCCGTACTGACACACGCAGCTGAGACAACAAAGACCAAACAAATAATGAGACCAACAGAGATGAGAACCCTAAGATCCATAAGAGCTATCACACTCAGAGATAGGATACGAAGCGAAGACGCAGCAAAGACTGTAACAGAAGAAACAGGACATAGATCTATTAAAAGAAGAAGTGGTTAAGTAGGTAATGTTTTCCTCGTTCAATGGTTTAAGTAACTCAGCAGGGATTTGATCTGGTTCAGGTGCTTTGTTATTTTTGGATTGCTGCATTTATTTTCTGACATCTGATTTCAGTACATTGGGACCCCTGTCTATTAGAGTCTCTGCTCAAGAATCAACGTTAAAAAGGTCACTCACTGATGTATATCTTCTATTCTTTGCACTGCTGTTTGTGATCATAAATTATTCCGTCTGCTTTTTTAAGTACTTAAAAGAATTTTAAATTTGGCCAAAGCCTCCTGGATAAGCCCACCTTCTTTGATCACCTCGTTCACTACTCAGTCATCGTCAGGGGATTTGTCGTTTTTCATTTCTAAAAGTGTCTTTTTTCTGAAAATAAAAATACCGGTAGATAAATAACTTTATTAGAAAACTATAAAATCACAATTATTGGAACAACGCCTTTAGACTCGAGTGGTCCATTCTGAACAGTTTCCATTCTTCACTCTCTGACAGATCGACTGCTCCCATTCGTTTGTAAAAACTAATTGCGGGATTCCAGGCTAAGACGTGGAAATCCACCCTTTTATATCCCGAATCCACAGCCGTCTTCATCACGGCTAAAAATAGCTTCTTTCCTATTCCTTGTATCCTACAAAGATATACGTTGTTATATACTGTATGATGCTAAAGTGTGGAATAAATTCATTATTTAAGAATGTACTTTTTTAATTAGGAATTAGGCATAATTTATGTTTGAAATGAAATTTATTTAACGTTTTGATAACGATTTCCGAAGTGGAAATCGAGTCAAATAAATTGAATTTCAAACTTAAATTTTGTCTTGTTCCACTTCGGTTTGTTCCGAAATATATAGACGAGTAACAATTCTCTTTGCTTAGTTAATTTAATTTTTCTAAGCATCTCCATGACACTTTAGAACAGATCACAGACGATTTTATGGCCGCTTGACAATCATACATTATAAGAATATCCCGTACCCCATAATTTTTGTCCAAAATACAGATTTACGATCTGGAAGAAGCAGAAAAACGTGCATATACTTCACCTATAGTCCGGCTGAACATACAAATCTTCGAGGAATATGGATTTCCCTTCCCACGTAGAGTAACTATAAAAATATAAAGCATATGCCACGATATTTCCCGTATCTGGTAGTTCTGCTACCAAACAACCAAAATACGGCCTTCCGTCAGCGCCAAAACCATCCTCTTCTAACACGGTGTGGTCTATCTTCACTTGGTTTTCTAATTTTTCAAATGCAGCTAGTTCCTAAAAGTATTTCTAGGTAGTTATATATATAGCGTTTCACGTTAAGAATGGAACATTGCGGAGATAGCGCCGTGTATTTCTTATGGACGATAGAAGCGCGCCGATGCCACGCCGTACTAATTAATGAATCGTATATCGGCAGTCGAGTATCCAACAGTGCCCTAGAGGTTTGGCAACACTGATCTTCATAAGCGCAATGTTCCGTTCTTAACCTGAAACAAATTATAGGTACCTACAACTATTTAATAATATTACTAAGTTGTGTGGGATTGAAGCGAAGTGTCCTAAGGTACAAGGATCTCCCTTACTATTGACATCAAGAAAATGGACATTCCATTCTTTCCCTCCGTCCAGCGGTTTAGTATACAGTTCCACATGTGACATAATTTGATTGAATTCTAATATAAATAGAATATAGTGCGGTATATTATCGTAACAAATTTTAAACGAATATTGTTCTGTTATTATTATATTAATAAGCAGATCTGTACATAAGTACTTACCTTTATTAGACCCATCACAGCCTTCATGTCCTTTTTTTCTGCCCTTCTTATGACCGCGTCAGACTCTTTCTTTTCCGAAGACATTTTATTGGGGTAACAGTAACGCAATTATTTTTGATTTCTTTTTACTTAATCTGAATGAGTTGTTCTTATTATAGATTTGATAAAGACATTTTTAGAAGATGAGGTTACCGGTCGGTAAATGTCGGTAGTGTCTACGTAATACTCCGTAATATAGATAAAATTTGAATCTGACTAATACTCCAACGATCGGAAACCTACTAACAGCAAAGTCTTGATAATATTGGCACAGTATTTAAAAATAAATATACTGAGATATTGGTTGTTATTGAAGTAAATTTGTTGTACATCATTAAATGAATCACTATTATAGAAGTTATAAGTAAAAAAGGACTACCGAGAAATAACGCTCCTATATCACCTGCAAAGTTCTTACAAACATCCTGCTAGAAAGAACTAAAACATACACACAAGAATTCGTTAGCGATTCACAATGCCATAGATATAGACCGGGCTGTTCTACTATCGACTATATATTCACAATAAAACAGATAATGGAATTATTCGTGAGATGTTCATAGATTTTAAACAGGCATTTGATAAGAGTTTTAGGGTTAAACTGTGGACAACGATGTAAGACTTGGCTTTCCAAAAAAACTAGTCAATTTGATACGGGTGTGTATGAAAGGGTTACTATTTAAGGTGAGAGTTTAAGGAACAACAATACTCGGAGACGTTTGAAATAAACAATGTAACAATGGACTAAAACAGAGAGATGTACTTTCACCACAACTCTTCAGCTTATGATTGTAACACAATCAGAAGTGCAAGAATCGAAAAACCGACTACAGTATTCCATCGAGAAGGACCAAACTTACTGTTGGAATTTACAGACGATATCGATCTAATAGAAAACAGCAGATTAAGGATGAAGAAGACTTTCATCAGGTTCGAGGCAGGGAAAATGACTTCTTTGAGTGCGTCAAGTATCTTGAAACAACAATAACGGATCACAAGAAATAAACAATAATCATACGATCTTTAGTGATGTATGGTAGCGAAACGTGAACAACCAAGGCAAACGAAGAGAGACTACATGTTTGGGAAAGAAAAATCCTAAGGAAGATCTTTGGGCACGTGCTTGATGAAACAACAAGACAACATAGGATAGTAGCCCAGTCGGGATAGCATTTGACCTTGCATTACGAGCTGCTTCAAATTTTATTCTTCAAATCTTTAGGAGTCAATAGTAGTGTAAGTTTAAAATCTACACTGAATTCCACCATTGCGTTAGCCGCCATCTTGATTTTAAACGAGAACCGTTTTTGCTCAATATCTCCATCATTTTCAACTTTTCGGCAAAAAGTATAGAAACTGAAATTGTTGAAGAAGCGATTTTCTATAATTTCGTTTATTATAATTTTTTTCGTGTGGTCGATATTTTCCGAGTTATGGGGGGGGGGAAATAGTGACAGTTAAAGCATAATTATTGAATTATCTCGTTTATTATTAATTTTACAACAAATCTGTACCTATACAAAAATAAAGAGAATTAAATTTTGTACAATTTTGATCTCTTTCATTTTTTTTTGATAAAATCAATATTTAAGGTAGTACGTATGAGGTAAAGATGCGAGCGTAAGACCTGATTAATTTTATAGCAATTGTTTTTGTTCAATATCCCCGCCATTTTCAACTTTTCGACAAAAAGTGCAAGGACGGAAATTGTTGCAATTACGATTTACTACATTTTCGAGAGAATAAAAATATATTAGCTGACATGAAACTTATAATATCGACAGACAAATTCAACCGATAAAACCCGCATTAATAAAATTAAGGTCTTACGCTCGCGCCATTACCGCATACGTACTACCTTAAATATTAATTTTAGCAAAAAAATTAAAGAGATCAAAATTGTGTAGAATTAAATTTTCTCTATTTTTGTATAGGTACATTTTTGTCGTAGAACTAATAATAAACGAGATAATTCAATAATTATGCTCTAACTGTCACTATTTTCCGCCATAACTCGGAACATATCGACCGCACGAAAAAATTGTAATGATAGAAATTATCGAAAATCGCATTTTAAACAATTTCAGTTCTTATACTTTTTGTCGAAAAGTTGAAAATGGCGGAGATATTGGGCAAAATCGGTTCTCGTTTAAAATCAAGATGGCGGCTAACGCAACGGCGGAATTCAGTCGAGATTTTAATTTTACAATACTATTGACCCCCACCCCCCTAAAGATTAGAAAAATAAAATTTGGGGCAGGTCCTAATGCAAGGTTAGGCCTGTTATTCGTCTAACCCAACGGGACTAAAGAACTAACAAAGACCTCAACGAAATATATCCAGACAGTAATATAATAAAAAAAAAAATAATGTGTGTGTACTTTGTATGCACGTAAGAAGTTATACTTCTATTATATGATTTCAACGAAATCAATATTAAACAGTTTATTTATATTTTATTTAAATATTAAACTAATTTTAATACTACTTTCCAAAAATTTTTAACAATACCTACCAAAAATTAAAAAAATAAAAGAATAAATCACACGCAAACACATTGAAACATGAAACAAAGAAATGATTTCTGAACAATTGTTGAGAAAATTTTATCTAAATACGTATTTTCTGAAAAAAAAAATATAATAAATATACTTACAATCATAAAATGTATAAACAAAGTAAAAAAAAAATAAAATTGGCATTTGGAATTGAACCTGCGTCCATCAGGTTGTTAGATTATTTTGAACTCACCCCACGCAGAATTTAACTACCGAGACACGTGAATGAAGTGGGAAGATATAGCATCTAAACGTTTTAAAATTTCTTGACAGTTGCTTATTCTTTTAGTTTAATCAAATAAGTTTGATTCTTGTGGAATTAAAATACAACAAAATATAGACAAAAAAAGCAATATATTAGATGGAGATTTTTGTTGGTAAATCAAAGCATTACCTAGGTCGGTAAGTAGCTAGGTAGGTACATTTTCCAAATAGGTATTTAATTTGTAATTTTTTATTACAATACTGAAACATTTACAATAAGGTACGTATCTGCTGCTTTTAAAAACTATTTAAAAAGTCACTACAATAATTATAAACTTGCTTTTTGTCTCTGTCCTCACAACAATAAAAACTAATATACACAACATTTGGTTATGCATAATATCCATTTGAACTAATATTGACAGATGATTTTTAACACCCAATCAGATTCTGTATAACGTTTGAGCGACTAAAACACACGAAGAGTTGTAACGCCACTGAGTAAATGCATTATGGGATTCCAGGGACGCCGGATTACAGAGGGCTACTGTAATAACAATTTTGAATGAGGGGACCAATGTCAAAAATAAAACAGTTATTTAACAAATCAACTAGCGCAATATTTATTATATACATTTATTTACTTTCTTTAAAAATAATAGAAGGATCACTAAAACTATGGATACTATCGTCGTAAATATCTTCGGGAACACTATCGTCTACACCACCCAAGTACGTTGGAAAAGGCAAAGCCTTCTCTGGCTTCCGTAAAGGCAACTTTGAATCATAAATAAAGCAAATAGAATTCGTTTCACCGGGTATAGCTTGACCTGTGACCCAAAGCACGTTGTGCCTCGTATTTATTCTTAATATCTTCAAGCCTTTAGCTATCCTAAAACGGTTGCCCATATGCCCGGGCATTTTCGTTCCAGGCCACACTCTTCCTTTCTCTCCACCTCCACCTATATTACCTCCTCTTCTGTGGGTCTTTGTGACACCGTGAGATGCGGGCATTCCCTTGAAACCATGTCGCTTCATTACTCCTTGGAAACCACGATCAATCCTACAAAGAGAATCATAGTTAAGCGTCTGGAACACTACTAATCGAGAAAAAGCAGCAATAGTGACTTACGCTATTAACCTTATCAGTTGACACTTAGGAATATATATCAATGGTTAAAAATATAGTTCCTAATGTTCTGGCAAAACCCCTGATGCATGAAAAGAAGTATATTTTGACATGTTTTTTTAAAATGATAGGTAATTAAATAAATACTCAGAAAGAAAAAATATATACTAAGCATTGAAGTTTTTTCGATCTCCTAAAAAATTGAAAATTTTGTACAGTATTTAACTGTCGATATGCAAAATTTCATATTTTTACCCCAAGTAATAAAAGCTATTTCTTTGAATCATTTTGGATGTACCTGCTATTGTAATAAGAGGTTGTAGATTAACTGGTAAGCAGTTATTAACAACCCTAATATACAAACAAAATGAAACATACACAAATACCTTCTTTTAGTGGGGTGAGTTTTTCCGAAATCCAAAAGGGTGGAAGTGTCAGTGAAACTGTTACAAATAAGTAGCCGTTTGAATCTACGAAATTTCCAATAGTTTCATTTATGGTTTACGCGTCAAACAGTGTAAACGGGTGTATTGGGGGAAATTTTAAAAGTGCATTTATAATCTAATGTTATTACACAACCCCTGACTTCGTTAATTTGTTTATATCTTGATGTCTAATCTAAGTTCTGCTGAGCTAAAGCTGATGGAGGAAAAGCGTAGAACTTTTAAAAGAAAAGAATGTGGACAGTCGAGATAAAAACAAAGTTAGAATTGAAAATGTCGAAACAGAAAATATAGAAATCAAAAGAGTTGTTAGACAGGGTTGCGTATTGTCCCCATTGTTATTCAATCTGTACAGCGAAGCTATTTTTAAAGAAGCAATATCAGAGGAAGAACAGGGTATATCAATAAACGGAAAAATTTTGAACAACATAAGATAGACGACACCGTTATTTTCGCAGACAGTCTAGAAGCACTGCAACGATTAATAAATAGATTACATCAAGTCAGTATAAAATATGGACTACAATAAATGAAAGTTAACAAAACCAAGTTCATGATTATTTCTAAGCAATATACCGTAGGAAGGCTAGATATCGAAGGAAAACAAGTAGAAACACTGAATAACGACAAATATCTGGGAACCTCAGTAAATGAAAACAGTGAACAAGGTAGAGAAATCAGGATACGCATTGAAATTGCAAGACAAGCATTTATACAAATGAAAAAAAATTTTGTTAATCGAGACCTTCCTCTGGAGCTGAGGATAAGAACCTTAAGATGCTATAGAAGCATTTAAGATGTGGTGCTATAGAAGGATTTTGAAAATACCATGGATTCGATGAGTTACAAATAATGCAGAAGTGTTAAGAAGGCTACAAAAGGATTGCGAGGTCATAAAGGACATCAAAACAAGAAAACTGGAATATTTAGGCCACATTACCACAAAGGTGCGAATTATGACATATTAAGGCTCTTAATGTAGGTAAAATTAAGGGTAAAACATCCATAGGAAGACAAAGAATTCCCTGGCTGAGAAACCTTCCAAGTGCAAGCCATTGTCAATGCATGTTTCAGTAAAAAAACGTGTGAATAAGCATTGGCTTTTTGTTTCGTGATTTCTTCTTATAAAAATTTTTTTAAGAATCAGCATGCAAAAATCTATTTGTTGTTGCATACATTCTGGTCACTAAATTATATAGATGGTGACACCAATTTTTTTTGTTGGCAGCTTTCTGCAGAAACATTTGTTATAGACAAAGTTGTGTTTAGATTCTCGTTTTATTAGACCCGGGACTTAATAAGGGATGTAATCTTTTCAGAACTACTTACGTCTTTCCACGGACATCTATGGCATTGCCTACTTGGAAGTGCATGGCTGAGATAAGCGTGCCCAAGGGTAGCACTGCATCAGGACTCACGAAAAACCGAGCAAGTACTTGCTTTGGAATGACCCCAGACTCTTTGAAGAGACCACAGTATTCTTTAGTAAACTTAGAAGGATCTACACCTTCAGCACCCAACAGTAAGCAAGCTTTCTTGTTGCGAACTTCTAATACTCTTTTTCTGGGAGAGTCGTATTCGTCAGGGGCTATTTTTTTGATGACGTGATTATCCAATACCTTAAAAGACAACTTTGCTATAAATAAATGCATTACAATTTTTATAAGGTTAGGAAAATTAATTATATTACAGCCTCATAAATTTATATAACAAAAGATTTGTTCCTTACTTGAAGTAACGTGGTCTGTATAGGTTTACCATTCTTTAGCCAAAGAGGATATACCCCAATCTTTCTGGCTATCACTCCAGTTCTTTGCAGCTCTGGTGTCCACTCAATATTTGTGGCAACTTCGCCTTTAGGTGTTATGTTACTGTACTTATCCTGTATTACTTCTTGGACAAACTTCTCATTTTCTTTGGTTATTTCTTCATCTCTTGTCTACATAAAACAAAATGGAAAATAGTCAACATGAGCCACTTCAACAACCTTTCACATCATAAACACAACGTAACAAGAACATGAAGTAAGGTTGCAAGTAGTCAATAGAAAAAGTGGTTTAAAAGTAACGTTTTACATTTATTTGTATACTTACAAATATCATTTTCTTTGTAAACCATGTAGGATTTCTTAGTCTAGGCGGAGGATTAAGTTTAGCCATACATCTTGTTTGATTGCTATTGCAGATACTGAAAAGAAAGTCATCATTAATATACAAAATTAATAAAGCACTACATGTAGAATCCCCAGTTTAATTGTTATTTAATTGTCATATATCAACCATTCCTGTGAACTACTGAGGAGACATACATAAGAGACTGTCATATTAACACATTTGCTACCAAGCAACTCATGTATGAGCCAGATCGATTTTTCCCATAGACCAGCATCTCACCTGTGAGCCGGGGATTGCATTGCACCTAATGGCAATCTGGTCTAAGAGGACGAAACTTGTTACTTGAATACCCCCTTGGTAGTGAATGGGTTAAGTGTGTGTGCCATAATTATTATTACTAGGAAAAAACAGAAACATTATATCCAGAAACAGTTAAACAACAGAGAAACAATATTCCTGGTATCAGAATAGTGGAATTCCAAACTTATTGGGACAGTTCTTAATGTGTTATTTATTGGAAATCAGGACCTCAATTTTTGACCCTTCGCTTCGTTATCGAACGTATGCGCTTCGTATCTGTTTAGTATACGAAGGGAATACATTCGATAACGAAGCGAAGGGTCAAAAATCGAGGTCATCTACATTAGTTTGACAGCTGGGCAAAGACATCCCACTGACTTACATTACAATTAATATAATGATATAAAGAAAACTGAAAATAACTAACACTTTCTATAACAAGAATCCTAGTGAAGGTTGAAAACCATTATTTTTTGCTGCTATCAAGAGATGTGAGGGAAAAGAATAAATTAAGTAAAATAATATTTTCAATTTATCCTAAACTCCTTAAACTAATAATCTTGTACGTAAAAATGCAGATATCTAAAGAAATATAGGGAAAATGTCTGAAATAGAGAAAAAAGATCATCAATTGTATAAATAATGTAGTTCAGATTGATACTCATTACAAACATTTTAAACGATTACCTACCTTAATGCAAACAATTTTTCTTCTATAACTTTTAAGTTAGATTTAGTCGCTATATTCGACAACACAAGAGCCATATTAACATAAATATTTTAATTTTATTTGTGCAATAACATAACCATTCCTGAAATCCAAAAATATAACCTAAAAAATTAAAATTCTTGTTGTTTAGTAGCTTGGCAAAAGATGTCGCTGAATGAACCGCGTTATCTTCTTCTCCTTTTTTGTTTTTGGTTTCGCTGCAAGGCGATTACCAGCACGATTTATAAGCGATCTTGACGTAGTCTGGCTCTAAGCCATACCAAAATCGCTGACTTTGTAAAGCGCGCCACGCACGGCGAGCTAAGCTATAATATATATTACAGATTTATTCGCGCTGCATATCCCGACCGTATCCTGATTTTTCCCAGGATATAAGTTTTGTTGGTGGAGACATTGACCCAAATTTACTATGTATGTCTTTGTACTCACTAATAATGCTCAAAAAATTACGGGATCTGGATTGTAATGCATTTTTTTTATAATTCTCATATCATAGTTGTGCGTGAAGTTAGGCGTATTGATGACAGTTGATTTTCAGTTCACCAACGGCAGGCGAGTCTTCGCGAATATCCTATGTATATCTCGAATATGCCTACCCGAGCGATATGGGAGCGATATATTTTTGCAAATATTTTGACGCGATGGCAGCGCCATGTGGTAGAATGAAGAAATATTAATGAAAGCAGTCGTGTTGACGGATGTCATTGTCATTTCATCCAAGAATGCAAGGAAAAAAATTTTAATTTCAATTTCAATGTATAATTTTTATTTTCGCCTAATTTTTCAGGGATCAAAAGACGCAAACAAAACATCTTTATACGTATATTCAAAGAATAATTTGTATTAAGCAAACCTTAGTCAATACAGGTAATAGTGACAAATTAAAATGTGTTCCTCCTTATGATTTTTAAGATCATAAGATTAAACACCAAAAATTATGAATTTTCAGAAAAATGTAACATTTTGTTAATTATTTCTATATTACGTGATTATTTACTTTATTTATGGTACAAGAATTTTTAACCATTATTTTAATGAGTAAGATATTAAATAAAGCACATCATGTTTTCAAAAATGTTTATGCCTACAAAATTTTCAAATTTTTTCTAGCCTTCAAGTTTAATAATTTGTATCACAACTTACGCTGTAAATAAAGGGATGTAACAATTTATGATCTAGTCCATTAATTAACTACATTTATTTAATTACTAAAAATATGTAGGTAAAAAAGTATCATCTTCCTCCATAATTACTGTTTTTAAATAACTTTCTATGTTGTTCTGGATATTATTAAAATGAATTATAATGATATCATCAGCAAATAATTTTATCTTACTTCTAAATGTAGTAGTGATAATGAATTTATGCAAATAAAAAATAGTACAATAAGAACTGATCCCTCAGGTATTTGCATTGGGGTTTATAAATTTTACTTGAATAATTTTCTCTGTCATATCATACAGGGTGTCCAGAAAAGATTGGTCGGTCATAAATTATACCACACATTCCGGGGTCAAAAATAGTTTGATTGCACCTAACTTACCTTAGTACCTAAAAATGCGCTCATAAAAAAAATTTACAGCCCTTTGAAGTTACAAAATGAAAATCGATTTTTTTCAATATATCGAAAATTATTAGAGATTTTTTATTGAAAATGGACATGGGGCATTCTTATGGCAGGAACATCTTAAAATAAAATTATATAGGTAGTGAAATTTGTCCACCCCATAAACATTTTATGGGGGTTTTGTTCCCTTAAGCCCCCCCCCAAACTTTTGTGTATGTTCCATTTAATTCATTATTTTGGTACCATTAGTTAAACAATGTTTCTAAAACTTTTTTGCCTCTTAGTATTTTTTACATAAGCCAGTTTTTATCGGGATGCAGCTTCTTTTTTAAGATGTTTACATAAAAATTTTATGGGCGTTTTATTCCATTAATCCCCCAAATCTTTGTGTACATTCCAATTATACTATTATTTTGGTACCATTAAATAAACACAGTATTACAACTGTTTTGCCTCTTAGTCTTTTTTTGATAAGTCACCTTTTATCAAGATGTAACTTTTTTTTTCAAAATATACCAAATGATCTAAATTATAAATAAATTTTCAGATTATTAACAGCTCTCTATAATCGTACTTAATCATATACAAATATGTGGCGGATTCAACAAATATTCAAAATATCTCGATAAACACTAGCTTATCAAAAAAAATACTAGGAAGCAAAAAAGTTTTAAAAATATTGTGTTTACCTAATAGTGCAACAATAATAATTTAATTGGAACGTACACAAAAGTTTGGGGGGTTTAAGGGAACAAAACCCCCATATTTTTATGGGGTGCACAAATTTCACTTTAATGTTTTTAAGATGTTGCCGCTATAAGAATGCCACATGTCCATTTTCAATAAAGAATCTCCTGAGCTTTCGATATATGAAAAAAAAATTGATTTTCAGTTTGTAACTTCAAAGGGCTGTAACTTTTTTTGTGTGCACTATTGTATATAGATAAGTGAGGTTTAATCAACCTATTTTTGACCCCAGAATCTGTGGTATAATTTATGACCAATCTTTTCGGGACACCCTGTATAATTTTGAAAAATGCCAGTAATTTCCTCTTATTTCAAAGCTACTTTGTTGACTTTTATTGATTAAGGTAATTCGATAAGTTGACTTTCCTTTTATTGTTTTTGTCAATCGATCAAACAGTTTATCCCTAGTAAATTTCATTAGATCATCTGTCGTTTTATCCAGTCTTTTTACCTTCTTTCCTTCCAAATAAAAAATATGCTTAGGACTTTATGGAATGCTTCTAAATACATATTTGTATTTATTCCCAATCCATACCTATAATAATATGCCCATGATTTCACTCAATTAGCATAGTTATGTTGAAAATAAATAGTAGATTCTTTTGTAGTGCCATTGTTGTGAAGTTCATTTAGGGTATTTTCTAGAAGATTGCTAAATTCATTTTCACTGGTACTGTTCATTAGAAGTCTTAAACATTTATATACTTCAGCTTTAACTTATTGAGAGCCATTATTTACTGTTTTTAATTGTTTTTGCCAGTTTTGATCAACATGCCAAGCACAAAATAAGCAAGGTAGCGGTAAACCCATTACACTTACCCAAGCATTATAGAAAACAGCATCATCATCACACATAAATACTTTAGCAGTTATAGATCCAGTTTCAGTTTTAATAATTTAAAAGAAATGGGCCATAAAAAATTTATCCGTTTTATTTGAAATTAAGTATGGCACAGGAATACCTTCTCCATACTCATCAACAAGAGTACTTAATAGAAAATCATAACTGTTTGTGCTATGTGTGGAATCTATACAAATGAGGTTTCTACCAAATTTCTTTAATAATTCAATCTGATACTGGGTCATTAAGATCAGAACAATATCGTCTTTCTTATACATATTATTTTCTGCTACTTTCGATTGTAATTTGTAATAAATTACAGGTGATTCATCACCTTATTTATTACACATATTATTTATCCAAGGAATCACGCTAACAGCATCATTTTGATGTAAATACATAGATTTATGTGTACAAAACTCCTTTTCAATTCAAGTAGTTTCATTTTGCAGATCTTTTCGATTCAACAAATTAATTCGTTTAATTAGCAGTCATGATACTTAGTTATAAGTATTTTCAATGATAGTGTAGCCTACCAATTTATTAGAAACATTAATAACAACAGACACAGGTCTTTTTTTTAATGTGAGTTAACATAAACTATTTGCCATGGTCTTCAGGCCATAAATGTACATAATATTTTGTAGCAATGCAATTATTCTTACTTTAAGGTGATTCTGGATATGCTCTAAGTCAGTTGATGTTGACATCCATCCAAAATGCATTACCTGCTACTCTAGAAGAAATATTCATCACAGAAGAACTGAATCCCCTATAGAGAGATGCAATGGGATTTTAAAATGGAGGCATAGAATTTTACACTCCAACCATGGCTGAATAAAATAAATAATAATGCATGCACTGTGCTGCACAATTTGTGCATTGGTATGCATAATGTACCCCCTATTGGTTTAGGTGATGAAGAAAAAAATCATATACATATTGATTATGGAAATGTCAATGGAATAAATATAGAAGGTAGAATTCGTGATAGAGATCTGCTCACAGGAAGAAGACTACAACAAATGCTAATTCAAATTAATTTTAGAAATTAATTCAATAAGTTTGGAAAAATGTATGTTCTGTGTTATTTGTACTTTATGTAAATATTGTTCTGAAGCTATTTTCTTGTGGCATTTTTATGATTAACTATTTAGATGGGAAATAAGCCACAATTAAATTGAAAAAAATAATTTTATTAACGTTTCGACGTCCAAATCGGGTGTCGTTGTCAAAATACAAAAGACTACTAAATTAAACAAAAATGTTGCTAAGTAAAAAATTCTTCTAATAATTTATTTAATCTGACTCATTTATATTGGCAATTCAGACATATATTATACATTTTAAAGTAGAAGACTTTAAAATGATATTGCCAATATTTATGAGTTGCGTTCCTGGGACGACTTAACTGAAAGATAGTTCATTCGATTACATGAAATCAACCTCAACTCAAGAATATCCATCACAAAAAAAATCATAGCATGTGATCTGTCTTTAAAAAGACAACCAAATGCAAAAAAAGTGATTTACTATGGAATCTCTAACGCGAGAATTTTACTGTCATCGTTGCATTTGGTTGTCTTTTTAAAGACAGATCACATGCTATGATTTTTTTTTGTGACGGATATTCTTGAGTTGAGGTTGATTTCATGTAATCGAATGAACTATCTTTCAGTAAATTCGTCCCAGGAACGCAACTCATAAATATTGGCAATATCATTTTAAAGTCTTCTACTTTAAAATGTATAATATATGTCTGAATTGCCAATATAAATGAGTCAAATTAAATAAATTATTAGAAGAATTTTTTACTTACCAACAACATTTTTGTTTAATTTAGTAGTATTTTGTATTTTGACAACGACATCCGAGTTGGGTGTCGAAACGTTAATAAAATTATTTATTTAATTGTGGCTTATTTCCTATCTAAATAGTTAATTATGTAAATATGTAGTGTGTTAGCTGTTGTTTTATGAACAACATAAAACATTATGTGAAATATTGACTGTATGTTATCCATGACACAGAACAAAAGTTAAAATGCATGTTTTTACCTTTGTAGCCTTTTAATAACCTTATCATAATATAATAAAATAAATGCAAAGAAATTTATGTCTCAGTAAGTTGGAACCATGGACGTATAAATAAAGATATATCTTTATTTATACGTCCATGGTTGGAACCATATGAAAAACTTTTTTATTATCAATTTTAGGAACAAGTTATTCTTTATAAAAGCTTTGCATGATTTGAAACCTTTAAACAACCATCAAATATAAAAAATTTTCAGTTGTATACTAGGTTTGTCAAAAAATATGAATTTTATTAAAGAGTAAACTACCTTTCATTTTTCACAATATCCAAAATTATTATTAACCCTAGAACCACGAAGTGGGGTCACCTGTGACCCCACCGCTCAAATTTTTTTGACATGCGAGTTACTCCGATGATACGTATGTTTTTATGAAAGTTCACATTTAGTCGTAAATGCAGCACATTTCTGATTTTTGACCCCACCTGAGGATAGAAAAGGCTGCTATATTTGTGTTTACTGTGCAGAACATCAATTTAGTATTTGTAAAGATTGTAAATAATATAAAAATAAACTATTCAACTTCTAACTTTGTTTATATCAATGATATCTTATAAAGTATATCGACGGCGGAAAGGCAGGACCTCATAACTGAAAATGAGTTTCTTAGCTTTTCGCTTTAGAATAAGTGTATGTGTAATAGGTGCTGATACACTTATTCTAAAGTGAAAACCGAAGTAACTCATTTTATACAAATTTTTCAGTTATGAGGTCCTGCCTTTCTGCCATCGATATGTCAAATATAAGTGCTTTTATATTTTGACTTACTCTGTATATTAGTATTGCTTATTGTTATGTAACAATACAATTTCTGATTAGAAATCGAATCCTTTATGTTTGCTAAATAAGTTTAAAAAATATTGAAATGTCGTTTATTTTTAAAAATATTTTTGGGGTCGCTGGTGACCCTACCTTGTGAAATTCAGTTCATTCAAAATAAGATAGGAGGTTTTCATACTAAAGCCATCGATACATAGGTTATTATAAAATGATGGTTTGTTTTAATAAAGCAAATAATTTGAAAGTGTCTGAATATAGTTTATTAAACACAATTATTACAAAATCAAATTTAAACCTTGCATGAATTTCTTTTTGTAACACCACCTATATACAGCATCAATTTCATATTTGTTGGTAATGAGAAGATGAGGTGCATCAACATTCAATTGATGGGCAAATTATCATCAATTGCTAAGTTATGTAACACTGCACTAGCCCTTATAAATGGGACTATATCTCTAATATTTCTTAATGGATGGTGATACAGCTGCCTATAAATCTTTGTTTGAGAAATCCAAAACAATGCTCTATCCCATATGTATTTTTGAACAATAATTATAATTTCTTTACTGTCTTGTTAAATGACCCTTGTCTTTAACTGGAGTCAAAAAATGTTTAAACATGTGTATTCACTATCACCTAAAATATAGTATTCACCACATCTTTGTGGAAGAGCTGCAAACAAATTGGATCTCCTTAAAACTCTGCTATAGTGTACAGAACCTGGATATACAACAAATATATCCCTGATCATTTTCTCGTGATCATAAACCATTTGTGCCTGAAACAAAAATATGTGCCTATTGAGTGATATGAATATAAAAATTAACTGCATTCTCAAAATTGTGGGTCCAAGCACAGATCTTCTGTAAAGCTTATCAATATAGGTATATTAAATGCACTTTAAGCGCCAGACTCCACTTGTGATTTGTAGTTGTGCGATAGTTTTGTCCCAAAGATTGAACACATTGTTTCAAATACAAGTCAATCCATTTACGACTAAATAATCATGGATTGACTTGTATTTGAAACAATGTGTTCAATCTTCGCGACTGCAAATCGCAAGTGGAGTCCGGCGCTAACCCTTAACTACAGAGATCAGATATTTATTACCGGTGGGCATTCCTACAATGCAAATTTTGTGGTAACCTCACCACTTAAGTTCATGTGTCTCTGTACCTCTCGGGCAGTTTGTATATCAGTACTAGTCAAAGCGGGTAGTGTGTATTGTCAATATTTTTTTCTTTTGTAACCCACATAAAAATCTTAACCGGTAAAAATTACCAGAGGTCTGTTTTAAGTAAGTATTAATTAGTCTTACATGGGTGAAATGTGAAATGTTTATAATATTTTTTTGTGTTTTTATGGAAAAAGTGAAGAAATGGACTGTGGAAATCATCGGGGACCTTTAATGAAGATTAAATTTGGAGGAGGAAACTTTGCAAAAATGGAATTGCCATTTAATTTTGTCACAATTTAAACTCTTGCAGATTTTTTTTCATGGATGTATAAATTTTTGTAAATGCTATTTTCTGTTTTTTTGTAATTCTATGTTAGGTTTATTTGTTACAAAAATCAAAATTTTTGTTCATAGCATTTATGGCCGTTTGTTCCAATAGACCAAAAATGTTCACAATTATCGTTTATTAGATTATTCTTTAAAAAACTTGTATTATATTATTAAAAATCACTCATTTCACCAGCTCTCCTATATCTAGAGACTCCAGAAAAATAATAATGCATAATTTTTATGTTTTCTTTTTATTAGCTTTACCTATATATCGACTCTATTTTATAATGACCGGTAAAAAATACTGGGGCTCTGTAACATTGTAATAATGGAATGTCTGTAATTAAGGGTTAAAATGTATTTGTTGGTGAGGAGGACAACTTATTGTATCTATCATTGTCTAATGAAAATTTCTGTTAAATTGTTTCATATTTATACACATTTAAAATAATATCCAATGTCTTTGGGTAATAGATAGTTTAGAGAGGGACGATAGTTTAGAGAGGTTTGAAAACTATGAATGGATAACTGGCCCTATTTGTATACATAAACTAATTTTCAAATAAATTGCATGTCTAAGGCCCGGTTTTTCAGTGAGAGGTTAAAATGTTGGTTAGCTAACCTAGTTTAAATTTTAACCAATATTTTAACTGTCCTAGCATTTTTCAGTGCTTTAAACCAAGTTTAAAAAATTTCAGTTGGCTAACCACTTTTTTTCTTATGTTGGCTGCAGTAATTGTACTTGCGCATGTGCAATTCGAGAAATAATGAGCAATTTGACAGAAAAAAAGAATGTGTGTGTACTTTGTACGCACCTAAGAAGTTATACTTATATATGATTTCAACGAAATAAATATACTTTCAACAGGTTATTTGTATTTAAAGATTAAACTAATTTTTACTTACTACTTTCCAAAAATTTTTATTAAAACAATACTAAAATAAAAAAAAAGTTAGATAACACAAGGATTTGAACCAGGGACCTCTCGATCTCCGGTCGAACGTGCTACCACTGAGCTAAATCCCTTTGCTTTGACAGGTTACAAGATTTCTCATACATACTGACAAAATACTTTAAAATTTAAAGGAAATATACTTACTATTATTATAAAATATTTTATTACTGAGGAAGACAAATCCAAAGACACAAAAATTATAATAAATAATACATTTACTAAAAACACTAATATATTCTTTTAATGACTTATTTGCGCTGATACATACCTACATAATTTGAAAGATTAGCAACGAACTACATACTGTCTGTCCTGCGCATGCACCAGGCAAGTATAAAATTTCACCCTCGATCGCAAAGAAGTATAACTTCAAAAGAATATATAAAAACAATTTCATAACCAAATTAAAAAAAAATGTTTAATGGAATATCAAGTTCGGATTCTTTATTTAGTTCATAGCATCTACCTCGGTTTCATAACAGAAGAGACCATTTACAATTACTGGGACGATTTAGAATTTTTTTGCCGATTTCGTTTGTCAAAGACCAGGGTGATATCGCTATTGGAAATTAGTAGCCAGGAAATAAGAAGTCGAACTGTGTAGTAAATAATTATTTTGCTGTATAGACATAATTATCTTTTAAAAATATTACTAGGAATCATGCATTAAATCCTGTTAAAGTATGTGTAAACATAGATACCTGTTACAGTTATAAAAACATATTTCCTTACAATTCCTTCCTATTATAATAACCATAATAATATATAATTTTCTTATAATAATAACAAGGAAGAATACTTCCCACGATAAAAACAAAATACCTAACTATTCTCTTCAAAATAAACATTCCAAATTCGACTCTGATGCATTCACTGCACCCATGCACAAGCGTAACCACAAAATTCAGAGTTAAACCATCTAACGAGTATCGGTTAAAATCTTGGTTAATTTAAATGGGCTTAATCTCTAACCTAGTACTGAAAAACTGATTAACCATAAATATTTCGGTGACTGAAAAATAAATAGGTTAACCCATCACTGAAAAACCGGCCTTAACCCTGTTTAACTAGGTTAACTCTGTATATGTAATTACAAAAATATTACATATTTTTACCTGTATTGAATATTTTTGTTCCTATTTTAATATGAATCTGGATCTTCCTTTGGTTTATCGATTTTCACATAAGCCCCCTGGGAAATTACAATAACGAAAATATCTTTAAATAGTCTGTTTTTCATTGTCATTTACTCATTTGGCCAACGAACGTATTCAGCAGATAAAAAAGTGATTCTCCTTACTATTTTGTGTAAACAACTTTTGGATGTGTTGAATGGACCTGTAACATCTCTAAAAGTAATTACCTCATTAGCATGAAAATGGTCAAACATTTTAACGGAGAAATCTTTTGCGAATCTCCTTTTTGATAATGAGAATATTTAGAGTGCCTAAATCTTTCTGATAAGCTTACCTACTACTTTTACTCTGATGATGCCAAAATGTTCCAGGACATACTTATCGCCATCGAACAAAGGCACAGTTTCCTCAAAATAATCTAAATTTTTTGGTACTCCCTAAGTGTCAATTCCTTCTAAATTCTCATCGCTGGATGGATGTAAAATGATCACTCATCTGTAAATAACAATAATTCATTAATAAATTAATACATACTGATAAAAATAATATGTGTACTGTTTTTAGTTCCATATTTATAATGTATTAAAATGTAATAAATACTTACTTTTTTATCTTATTTTTACCACTAAAAAAATGTAAGATTTAGTTATATTTATATAAAAATATGTATTATCACCTCTAAAAATAAATAAGTAATAAGTTAACCAAAAAGTTTTTGGTAAAAAAACAACAATCAAACCAAAAATCTGACAATTTACAGTCAGGAATTGTCAACTGTCTCTTGTCTCCACCAACAAAAGTCAAAGAGACATGCAGCGCGAATAAATCCGAAATCTGAAATATATATTATAGCTTAGCTCGCCGTGCGTGGCGCGCTTAAGGAAGCTTTTGATGAGGTGTGATGATTATAATTAAATGAGATTAATTGGGTCAGGTTCAGTATGATTAAAAATTAAAACATAAATTAAATGACAAATAGCAACATAATATAACACGGATACATATAAACAGTTGAGCCTTGCAATTTGTAAGCTTATTTTGTTAATTGCTAGAAAACGCATTGCAGTTTATAAGCTTATTTGGTTAATTGCAAGAAAACGCATAATTACATTGACTGATTCTTCCGTTAAAGAACTTAGAATATTGTATATAGAGAGCGGTGTTTTGAAGTTCATGGAAATAAATTTTGTGTATATATCAAAATTAGGAATCACATTAATCGGGCATTCAAAAAAGATGTGGTTTAGATCCTCGAGACGACCACATTCACAAAAAGGATTATCTTTTATATTCATTTTATACAGATGTTGTTTTGTTAAACAATGGCCTGTGCGCATTCTAATGATGGTGGTAGTGTGTCTTCTATTTCTATATGGAAAATTTGAATACCAAGGTTTTGTAGGAAAGAAGTCTTGAATTGTTTTGTATTGCGAAGTCTTCTTCTGGACTAAAGATTTCCATTTTTCTTGGTACTCTTTTGTAATTTTTCCTTTGATGATTGATAGGGCATCCTGGGAATTCAGTTGTACTTCCATGGGTACATTCAGGTCTCTTCCTATTTTTGCCAGTATGTCAGCCTGGGTGTTACCAAATATATTAGAGTGTCCAGGTATCCAGGAAAGGAGAATTTTGGTACCATTCTCATTGGCTGAAGATATAAGTTTCTTTGTTTTTAGGGCCCTTATATCTGCTGAAGCAGATATGTTACATGTTTTAATATTGGTTATTGCATTGAGCGAATCAGAAAATATTATAGCTTTCTTTAGATGTTTTGTAGTTGCGACTTCCACCGCTTGATGTATTGCTATACTCTCTGCTTTGCTTATGCTTAGAGCTCCAGGAAGTCTTGAGGAGAAATTATAATCAATACTCGGGATGCATATCCCAAAACCTACCCTTTCTTTGTTTTTTGAGGCATCAGTATATATAAAGGTATGGTCTTTCCCATATTGTTCAGTAGTCATAAGGAATTTTTCTTTAATCATCGGGTCATATTTTTTGATATTACAATTTAGAATTGGAAGTGGATTCATTAGTGTATCATAGTCTAATTCATAGCATGGAAAATTTGGGCTTTTGTATATTTTTTTAAAATATGGAAAAAAATATTCTAATGCCGAAACCAAGTATGGTACATTATGCCTTGTGTAAAAATTAGGTTTGTTTATAAGTCTTTTACGTATTTCAATTAGGAGTAATATTATGGGATGATTCTCAATAATGATGATTTTACTTAAAAATTTAGAGGCTAACAATAATCTTCTATGTTCTAGGTCTATTTGGGCAGACTCTGCCAAGATTGCCAAATTTGGTGTAGACTTCATGCACCCCAAACATATCTTAAGTCCCTCAAAAAATACTGCATTGAGTTTGTTGTTGCATTTTTGTGATATTGGGTTGAATAGGAAGGAACCATAATCGAGGTGAGATCTGATCAAGGCATTAAAAACCATTAGGAGTGTTCGTGGGTCAGCTCCCCACCAGACTCTACATATTGCACGTAGGATGTTAATATTTTTCTTTGCCTTGAGTATAATATTGTCAACATGTAAGTCCCATGATAGATGCTTATGAAAAATTATGCCTAGAAATTTCACTTCATTTTTTAGAGGAATGGCTGTGTTGTTGATTTTGATTTCTGTTAGATTATCTCTTCGCCTACCCTTTGTGAACCATACAGCTTCACATTTGTCTTTGGATAAGGACAAGTCATGTTCTGCAAGCCAGTGTAATGTGTTTTCCAATTCTTTGTTTATTTTACTTACCATGCTTTGGATATCATATCCCTTAATATACAAAACCAAGTCGTCTGCATATCCACATATTTTAACTTCATTATTGCTAATACAAAACAATTCTGCTATATAAATATTAAACAAAATGGTACTTAAGGGAGAACCTTGAGGTAGCCCCTTAGTTGCCATGAAAGGTCCCAAAAAGTCACCATCATTAGATCTTGAATATAAAAGTCTGTTCTGTAAAATTTTGAACACAATATTATTTATTGCAGATGGAATATTTCGAAGTTTTAGTTTGCTATAAAGTTTGTATATATTGACATTATCATATGCTGCTTTGATATCAAGAAAGATGGCCAAAACCGATTGGGAGGATTCAAAGGCTTCCACAATTGTGGAATGAAGGAGGGTCAAGTTGTCAGCAGTGCCTCTTCCTTTTCTAAAACCTGTCTGGTGGTTGGTGAATGAACAGTTATGTTCTAAGGACCAATCTAGGCGATTCTTGATTAATATTTCTAATGTTTTAAGCACACATGAGGATAAAACTATTGGTCTGAAACTACTGGCCAAGAGTGGATTTTTGTGTGGCTTTAAGATATTTATAACATTATGGTTTTTCCAATCTTCAGGCAGGTTGTCACCATTTAGACAATTATTGTAGATATTCAACAGAAAATGTTTAGCTTGTAGTGGTAGATGTTTTATCATAAGGTAAGGAATGTCGTCCATACCTGGTGCCGAATTTTTTTTATTATTTACAGCATTGTTAAGTTCCCAGATTGTAAAAGGGGAAACTTGCTCGTTTATATCGTCAAGCTCAAAATTTGGATCAATAAAAACTGCAGACATGTTCTGTAGAATTTCTGTTTTAATGTTATCTGCGGGGTTATGAAATGTCTGGCCGTAATTTTTGTTATTTGAGAATTTTTTAACTTTGTTCCAGACATAGGTAGTGTTAGATTCCTTATTTAATGATTCACAGAAGTTTATGAATTTATTTCTTTTTTTAATTCTGAGGTTTCGTTTAGTTTGGGCGATTATACGTTTAGCGTTTATATAGTTCTCTAAGGAAACAGATTGTTTAAAGTTTTGAATTGCCTGTTTGCGGCTTTTAATCCAAAGTGAACATTCTTCATCCCACCACGGATTTGAAGGTTTACCCTGTGTTCTACAGTTTTTATAGGGAATTGAGTTATCTGCTACTTGATTAACTACCTCCAAAAACTCATTGTAATTAGAGTTTACCGGTAAATCAAGCATTCCTGTTATCATCCCAGTGTGGAATGTATACCAGTCTGCTCTTTTAATATTTCTCATTTTGTATGTTTGTGTATAGATGCTATCATTTTTGTTAAACTCACAGTTGTTTATTATGACAAAGGTGGGAAAATGGTTGCTATTTCCACAATCTTGTATGACACCCCAAGTAGAACATAGAGCCATATTATTACTTGCTATGGCTAGATCTACAGCGCTAAGATTATTATTAGGAGGTTGAAACAATGTTGCTGACCCATCATTTAGGATAATTAATTCTTTATCAAAAATAAAATCATAAATATTTCTTCCTCCCTTATTGGTAGGACATTTATCCCATAGGGGATGGTGAGAGTTCAGATCACCTAGTATAATTAAGTTTTCTGTAGGTATGTTTTCTATTGTTGAGCTCAAGAAAGGAAGAGTTATGGCATTATTTGTATTGGAGTAAATGTTTATTATGTATAAGTTACCAATTTTTGTTGTTATGTATTGGATTTGGTCTGAGTTGTACTTCTGAATTGTAGAAAAAATAATAGATTTCTTGATACAAGTAGCTACTCCACCATATCCGTCATCTCTGTCCTGTCTGACAACATTATAATACTTCAAAGAAAAATTAAAATCTTGTTTAAGCCAAGTTTCATTAATAGCAATTATGTCAGGGTCTTCTTTGAAAATTAAGTTCGTTATGTTTTCCCTGTTTGATTTAATACTTCTAATATTCCACTGAATAATTTTTAATTTCTTTTTTGAATTCATGATTATGTGATTTGATATGTTTAATTAATTAAAATCAGAATCAGATTTATCCTCTTGGTCCATATAGGACTCTACGTTTAATCGGGAAAATAAATGGTTTTTAAGTAAATTTAAGTTTTCTGATGATGTATTACTAATAAAATTTAGGCATGAGTTTAAAAAGTCATTTGAAGAAAAGGTATCAATATTTTGAAAGTTTTGCGATGCACTGGATTGCCAGGCTTGATTGGAGTTTTGTGATAAATTAGCCGAGGTTCTTGATTTGAAAGGTTCTGAACGAGAAAATGAGCTAGTGGGGGAAGAGGTTGGCTTTTCTGGTCTTAATTGCTGTGTATATGTACTTTTTTCATTTGGTTGCTTATCTTGACGTTTTTGCACGACTCTCCGTTTGTTGTCGGAGTTCAGAACCACCTGTTGAAAGGAACGTTTTACTGTAGATGATCTAAAATTGTTTGTTCTTCGTTGCGATGGTTCTATGGTGTTAGAATTATTTGTACTGGTACTTGGAGTATTTTCTAATGGCCTGCTGTTATTTTTAAAATTTGGAAAATCTCTCGGGTTATAAATAAATTTTTTATTTGATATGTATGATTTTGGAATGGCTTCACTTGCCTCAAAAAATGTCAAATTTTCATACGCCATCAGTTCTTTAATATTCTTTTGCCTTGTATATTCTGGGCAGCTCTTGTCAATAGATTTGTGAGAGTCCTTGCAGTAAAAACATTTTGTCATGCATACGTCTTCATGTTTGTTTTCCCCGCAATTAAAACATCTTTCTTTCCCTTTACAGTTTGTTTTTGTGTGGCCAAATCTAAGACAGTTATAGCATTGTGTCACTGGGGCAATATATGTGTCCACTAGTCTTGGTATGCCATAAAAAAACACAGTTTTGGGCATAAGAACGCCTCGAAATGTAAATAGTGTCGTACCTGTGGGTTCATAAGAAGTTACTCCATCTTTAATTACTCTTCTATTTAATCTTTTTATATGTAAAATTTCAATGTCATTTCCTGTATCGCAACACCGAAGAAGTTCTTTTTCATCAATATCTGTATCAATTTGTCTGACGATACCTTTGCAGGTTACGAAGTTAAAAGGTATATATATCTTGTATCCCTGATTTAGAAGTTGAGTGTTCTTAAGTAGCATATTAGCCGAGTGAAAATTGGCAAATTCAACTGAAACTCTATTGAGTCCTTTACTATCTATTTTTTTAACGTCATTAAGTTTGAGGTTGAATATATCTCGAGCTATTTTAATTGTATTGAATGTGCCAATTTTTATATTCGGTATATTTGTAGATTCAAGATATACTACAAAAGGTCCATGATCTTTTTCGGAGTATGTATTAACCTTTTTTTCATCCTGAGAATTATTGTCGGAAGTCTGATTTTGATTTTTTTCGGAATTATTAGTCATTGCAATTTTAGCCGGAGAAGAAGTATCAGGATAAGGGGGGACTGAGCCCCCCTTTTCCTCACTCATTGTAAGAAAAAACCAGTCAATGAAGTATTAATAACTAGAAAGCAAAAAGAAATAAAAAGAGCAAGCAAAATAGCATAAAAGAAAGCCGCTTAAAAAAAAATATAAGCAAAAATGCTCAACTTACCTATATGCAAACACTTAAGCAACAACACCGGCGGTTGTTAGCTAGGTTAGGACCCTAAACTAGTGGCAAACTTTAACTGCTGCAAAACAGAAACTGTTCACACCTCGAAAGCGTAATGTCTAGTTTAGAAATATTAAATTTTTGGAAAATATTTCTTAAATTTAAAATACGCGGTCTGACGTTTGGTATTTTATTTGACGGATGGAACCGCGTTATGTATTTTGAAAATTTGAAGTATTTTATACAGGGTGATGGTGTTTATAAAGAAATATAGAATATTATGGGGCAATTTTACGATTAAAAATTTCTAACACTTATGATAAGTTTTGTTGTTATTAAGATGCAAAGTGTTGGGCATATTATTTGTAATAAAATATCTGTTATTTTAATGAACTTTAATTTAAAGTGAACTTTAATTTATATAATAATATACTTTACGAGGCAACAGTAACGCGCTGATAACGCGTTCCAAGATTACGGCTTTAATTTTGAATATTTTATCGATATATTTGGCACACACATTCGTAATATAATAAAGAATGGCGGTACAGAGCCTAATTTGAGAAATATGTTAGTATGGGGAAATTACTCTATAACTACCTATATAAAATATTGCAAAAAGAAGCCTGTGCCGCCATTAAGAAGAACAAAAAAATACACTTTCTTCAAATAAATTTTTTATCCCATGCCTAGATTTTGTGTCACATTGGAACTACTAAAAATCGATTTTCTATAACAAGAAATCGAACGTGACTGACTTGGCAACATTTAGCGCCCCTGTGAGTATAATTATTACTGTTTTTGATAGTATAATGCAGGTATAATGTCACTGTCACTACTGTCAGTGTCGTATTGCCGACGCACTGTTGCCTCTGTTGAAAGTTCGCAGAACTTTCGAAAAACCAAAATATTGATGACGCGCTACTGTTGACTATTAAGAAGTTGGGACCAGTTGGGTACTGGTCCTTTTGCATTGTGTGGTATTATCTATATTGTTGAAACGTTAGATCTTTCGATTTTTCCTTTGTGGAATCAAGATTCTTGCAGTAGAGCCAAATTTAAGCCTTCCTTGTCCTACTTCAGATTGACGATGACGGATTGACCTGCAGAAGCATCTGCGGCCTTTTAAGCAGACTAGCCTTTTCCTACCTCTTTCGATAAGCCTCTCAATTGCAAAACCTTTAGTCTGCTTAACCTTTGATTAATGCTTGTGTTTAGTACCCGCCGCATCTTTTACTTTGGATACTGCTTTTATCCTTGCTTTTCGCGCTTACCTTGATGCTTGGTGTGCCTGCGGCTCGAAACCAAGATGACCTTTTTATTTTTTCAAAGACTTCTTATTCAACGAGGAAACCCTGATCTGTTTCTTTACCACAGGTACCCCAGTTAGAAAGAGCTTTTTGTCAGTTTTATTTGTGGATTTTCATGGTATTCTTTACCGGGGTTCTACAAGGCTTTATTAATAGAACCTTTCACTGCTTTAAGCTTCTGATCTCTAGGGAACTGAAGTCTGTGAAAGATATGAGTTTAATACTCAACAGTTTTTCACTACTTTTCTGCCAGGCTATTTCCAGCTTTTTGCATGTCGTCTAATCAACAACTCGTCTTATTCCATTTAAACATCGTAAAATACTTCTCATTTTCAACGGTCAACCGATTAATAAACATGCAGATACGCTGACGATACTGTTATCGTATAAGGTACAATAGTATCCAGGCCCTTGTTATTTGATTGCGTAAAAACGACAGGAAGAGAAATGGGTCTAAAAATTAATGTTTCTGAGACAAAATTTATATTTAGTTGCCAACCTCACGATAATGCTTCCCTACAGATAGGTAGATCAAGAAAGAATAACTGAGAGTTACGATTTTAAATATCTGGGAATCCACATTGCAGACCAACTAGACCCAAGTAAAGAGATCAAATACAGAATTGAAGCAGTTCGCACAACGTTTCTAAAGGCTGTACCTATGACACTATGCATTTTCTTGTATCATTTCTAATATCGTTTCTGATATCGTTTCTTGTATACATTTTCTTGTATCATTTCTTGTACGTACATTTGTGCCCTGTATGACACTATGCAAGTTCTTGTATCGAAAATTGTATGAAATTCGGCACGTGGTTGGTCGAAATTTTGTTTGTCACCCTGTGTCACGTTACATTTACATTGGTATATGGTAGTACTGAGTCTACAGCTGATTTTAAGTATTTTATAAAATTTATAAACTTTTAAAAACTTATAAATTTAACCAGAATTTTTACGTTGACTGTTTGAGGTTGATTATTTGTGTTTTTATTTTGTTTTGATATTTTTGCTAAAATATTTGCATTATAATTATCTTCAGTTTGATCCAAATTAGGAACTATTGTATTTTCCTCTATTAAAAAATTATGCAACACAATGAAAGCCAAAGTTATAGTTTGAACCTTACTAGGAGCTAAATATATGGTTATTAGTAGAACAGTAGTCCATATATTATTAAGTATCAATAAAAGATTTATAAATAATACCTACAAAAACACAAATAAATTCATCAAGACATATGATCCCATTTTCAGCCGCCATTATGACATTTAGATGTTTTACCAGCAGGTTTTACGTTTTTGCACTTTGCGCAGAAATTGGCGCAGTTCTTGTACAAGAATCTGTGTCTGACACAAATTATTTTATCGTTTCTGATATCGTTTCTTGTACCTGTGTATGAGACTATGCATTTTTTTAACATATCAGAAACGATATCAGCAACGGTACAAGAAAATGCATAGTGTCATACAGCCTTGAAAATGAGATCATTGTTCTGTAACCAGAGCTTCTAAATATTATATCAAAAAATGATCAAATGCTATATTTGGTCATTGTTGTTACATGGCGATGAGACCTGGACTCTAAAAGCTGATACGATCAATCGCCTATAAGGTGTTTGATATGTGGTTGAATAGAAGAATCTTCCTAATACCCTGGACAGCGACGCAGACCAACGAAGATGTGTTAAATAGAGAAAATGCCGTTCGTGAGCTATTGAAAACTATTTAAATAAGAAAAATTTCATGCCTAGGACATGTTCAGAATCCTTCAGCTTATCATTCTATCTTTGAGTTCCGTGCAAAAATTTTAAGCCTGGGTATCTTCCATGACAATTTGCCAATACTGCTCTCGATCTTGCGCGGCATGTAACAATTGATCTGCCGATAAGCCAGTCTATTGACGAAGGTTTCGGAGTCACTTCTTCCTACCAATTATTCTTTTTCAGTCGATGTTTCCGTTGAGTATTAACTGCAGTATCCAGTATCTGCTGTCTCTCATTACCTATATGCCTGAGATAATCAAGTTTTCTCTTTTTAATGATCATCAAGTCACCTTCGCCTTGACCTATTCTATTTAAGACTTCTATGTTTGAAATGCCTTGAACCCATGATATTTTGAGCATTCTACAATATGACCACATCTCGAATGCTTCTAATTTGTTTATCATATTTAACTTCATAATCCAGGTTTCAGTTTCACATCCGTATAGTAACTGGTTTTGGCTTTTGTACATTTCCATAAAGCCTTTGGCACGGTAGAATTTGACAAAATTCTGGAAGCACTACAGGCGTGCCGCATTGACTACCGATACACAAGGTTAATTTATAATACATACAAGAACGCAACTATGTCGGTGAAACTACATAAAAACACGGACCATATCCCAATCGGCAGAGGAGTCCGGCAGGGCGATACCTTATCGCCTAAACTGTTTACCGCAGTACTAGAATATGCTTGTAAAAAACTTAACTGGGAAGAGCGAGACCTGAATATTGACGGTAGAAGATTAACAAATTTGAAATTCGCAGACGACATAGTTTTATTCTCTGACAACCTTAAGGAGATATGTACAATGCTTAATGCTACATGAACTTCAGTTAGTGTGTGCCAGTGTAGGTCTTAAAATAAACATCTCCAAAACAAAATTCATGACAAACCTAGTACCTAGCGGAAATACCAATAGTGGAGACAACGAAGTAGAGCTAGTGGAAAAATACGTATACCTTGGACACGAAATAAAGATCACAAGAGACAACCAAACATGCGAACTACAAAGAAGAATAAACCTAGCATGGGCAGCCTATGGAAAACTCAAAGGCATCTTTAAAAGCGATATACTAATTTCTTTGAAACGTAAAACATTTGACCAATGTGTGTTGCCTGTGATGACTTATGGTGCCGAAACATTGACATTGACAGCTAGCTACAACTTCTAAAATGCTGCAAATAGCCCAGAGGAAAATGGAAAGGTCAATGCTGAGTATATCGCTTCGTGACCGAGTTAGAAATGAAGACTTAAGACGAACTTAAGAGAACAAAGTGCTCAAAATAGAGCAAAATGGACAAAAATGAGGGAGGCCTATGTCCAGCAGTGGACGCAAAGGGCTGGAGGAGGATGATGATGATGATGATGATGATGATAATAACACAGGAGTAATAGCTTATCATGAAAGGTACAATTGAGGGCTGCAGAGGAATTGGCAGGAAGCAGATATATCATGGCACACGAACATTTGCGATTGGACAGGAATACGCAGTGCCAATAACTATTTAGATAATCCGAAGACCATGAACAACACGCCAAAAGTAATTCCCTACGTTAGGAAAACCTAATATGGCACCGAAAACAGAAAAAGAAGTAATAGCTATTTGTATAACAAGGGAGGAAAGTGCTACTTTTCCTCCCGAGAATGAAGTTTACTGCCCGACGCATAGCGGAGGGCAGTAATCATTCAAGGGAGGAAAAGGCACTTTACTCCCATGTTATACATATGGTTTTTCCACCTTCCTCAAATAACAAGTCATTTATTCATTTTTACTTAATTTATTTAGGTAACTAACCAACAAAATTTATTAAAACTAAAACTAACAAGTAGGTACAATATAACTGTCAACTGTCAACTATAAGTCAAATTATTAATGTAAACTTTGTTAAATCAAAATAACAATTTACTGTTTTTTACCATTCTGCAAAATACAGGGTGTTTATAAATAAACGTTAAAATGTATAGATACTTACGTAATAGAAAATAGATATTGTACAGGGCGTCAATAAGTTATATTTCATGAATGAAATACCATGACGTCACTTTTACTTTTCCTCCCTAGGGAGGAAAAGTACAACTTTGCTCCCTACAATCAGGTCCGGAAAAGCATATTTTCGGTAGAGGTAGGTGGAAATAGCTATTTGTATAACAACGGAGGAAAGTGCTACTTTTCCTCCCGAGAATGAAGTTTACTGCCCGACGCATAGCGGAGGGCAGTAATTATTCAAGGGAGGAAAAGGCACTTTACTCCCATGTTATACATATGGGTTTTCCACCTTCCTCAAATAACAAGTCATTTATTCATTTTTACTTAATTTATTTATGTAACTAACCAACAAAATTTATTAAAACTAAAACTAACAAGTAGGTACAATATAACTGTCAACTGTCAAATATAAGTCAAATTATTAATGTAAACATTGTTAAATCAAAATAAAAATTTACTGTTTTTTACCATTCTGCAAAATACAGGATGTTTTATAAATAAACGTTAAAATGTATAGATACTTACGTACTAGAAAATAGATATTGTACAGGGCGTCAATAAGTTATATTTCATGAATGAAATACCATGACGTCACTTTTACTTTTCCTCCCTAGGGAGGAAAAGTACAACTTTGCTCCCTACAATCAGGTCCGGAAAAGTATACTTTCGGTAGAGGTAGGTGGAAAAATTGTTTTTGATATAGATGAGACATTCGTTAGGTACATACACTAAGCATCAAACTTAACGCACCACCTTAAAAATGGGACATTTTTGATGTCTTGTATTTCCTAAACCTGTGGTCCGATTTTAGGGATTTTTTTAATATGTTATAGCTTTATTCTTCAACAATATCGATGTAATGATATTGTTGCTAAACAGATAAGTGTCATTGTATACCGGGTGTAACAATGATAGTATGTTTTTCCTTTTTCCTCAAAGTTTGGAACATCCTGTGCAATATTCTGGCATATATAAAATATTGAAATTAAAACTCAACTGTAGTCTTAGTGCTTGTTCACAATGGACGTAACGATAAGATGAACGTAAACCGTTATACTTTCGTAAACCGTAATTTGTACATAATTTTATGCAGCGTTCACAATAGATGTTGTTCTGAAGCTATTTCCTTGTGGCATTTTTATGATTAATTATTTATATGGGAAATAAGCCACAATTAAAATGAAAAAAAATAATTTTATTAACGTTTCGACGCCCAAATCGGGTGCCGTTGTCAAAATACAAAATACTAAAAAAACCCGATTTGGGCGTCGAAACGTTAATAAAATTATTTTTTTTCATTTTAATTGTGGCTTATTTCCCATATAAATAATTAGTTCACAATAGACTTAAATTTTACGTAAAGACAGTCTGTCTTTACGTAAAATTTAAGTCTATTGTGAACGCTGCATAAAATGATGTACAAATTACGGTTTACGAAATGATAATGGTTTACGTTCACCTTATGGTTACGTCCATTGTGAACAAGCGCTTAGGCTTTCTTAACATTATGCTTTTTTATTCATTCGCTTATGTTGGATAATAAAAAAGTTAGGTACTTTAACAACTAGCAACGTTATTCATCAATACAAGGTGTTTCTAAATAAGTGCGACAAACTTTAAGGAGTAATTCTGTATGAAAAAATAATGACCGTTGGCTTTACAAACATATGTCCGCGTCCGCAAATGCTTCGTTTCCGAGATACGGGATGTTGAATTTCTTCTTACAAACTGACGATTTATTTTTTATTGCTCTAAAACCGGTTGAGATATGCAAATAAAATTTAGTAGGTTTTAAGAGGTAGTTATTGCGCATTTTTTGACATACAATTAAGAATTTTATATTTACCATTGGAGTACATACGGGTCATATTACCCGGTCATATTACCCGTATGCACGCCAATGGTGAATATAAAATTCTTAATTGTATGCCAAAAAATGCGCAATAAGGTTTTAGAGCAATAAATAAATCGTCAGTTTGTAAGAAAAAATTCAACATCCCGTATCTCGGAAACGAAGCATTTGCGCACATATGTTTATAAAGCAAACGGTCATTATTTTTTCATGCAGAATTACCCCTCAAAGTTTGTCGCACTTATTTAGAAACACCCTGTATTGATGAATAACGTTGTTAGTTGTTAAAGTACCTAACTTTTTTATTATCCAACATAACCGAATGAATCAAAAAGCATAATGTTAAGAAAACCTAAGACTACAGTTGAGCTTTAATTTCAATATTTTATATATGCCAGAATATTCCACAGGATGTTCCAAACTTTGAGGAAAAACACACTATCATTGTTACACCCGGCATACAATGAGACTTATCTGTTTAGCAACAATATTATTACATCGATATTCTTGAAGAATAAAGCTATAACATATTAAAAAATCCCTAAAATCGGACAACAGGTTTAGAAAATACAAGACATAAAAAATGTCCCATTTTTAAGGTGGTGCGTTAATTTTGATGCTTAGTGTATTTTTAAATTGTGCAATAGGGTCTAAAATGCATTCTTTTGTGAGGTATATGGCTTGTAGCTCTTTTTGATAAATTCTTTTCATGCCGGATATAAAAACCTAGTTACGTAAACATTTACTGCCATATTGTAGTTATTTATTTATTCTGCGGATCTCAGTCTAGCCAGCTCAGATCATAAAATTTATCCATCGACGAAATAGTAGATCGGTTATAAACCCGAATCAGCTATAATCCTGCAGTAGGGCAAGACGCAGGAAGGGCGCTCCACTACGGGACGTTCATTCGTTAATGACACCCTGGAATTGCCGTCGTCGATGTTGTCGTCACCTTACGTCTGAGAACAGGCATCGCATGGAATAAAATCGAGTCAGTCGAAGACATTGGCGTCGTTCTGTCCGTCGGCTACGCCCGACATATCGACCGCAGGACGCGTCATCGCGTCTCGAGCCGTCTCGGGCGTCAGACACTGTTGCCGGATCATCCAAAATTACGAACAACTGACGATTTTTACAAGAATCTATTTGATTGTGGTCAGTACAGGATTTAAACCCTTTTAATTCGACTTTAAGATTTTATTATACTTTCATTTTAAATATAATATATTTAAAGAATATATCCGGTCATTTTAAGTTAAAAAAAGACATAAATAGTGAATTTGAAATTTTGCATAAACTAGTTTTTCTGGGACAAATATTATTTATCCCATCAATAATGAATGATGGGACAAATATGTCCCAACAGTAATAAAGAAACAGTACCTACGGTATGAAAGAAAAAAATAGTTTTTCCACCTACCTCTACCGAAAGTATACTTTTCCGGATTTGATTGTAGGGATCAAAGTTGTACTTTTCCTCCCTAGGGAGGAAAATATTTTTCCTCCCTAGGGAGGAAAAGTAAAAGTGACGTCATGGTGTTTCATTTATGAAATATAACTTATTGACGCCCTGTACAATATCTAATTTCTATTACGTAAGTATCTATTAATTTTAACGTTTATTTATAAAACACCCTGTATTTTGCAGAATGCTAAAAAACAGTAAATTGTTATTTTGATTTAACAATGTTTACATTAATAATTTGACTTATATTTGACAGTTGGCAGTTATATTGTACCTACTTGTTAGTTTTAGTTCTAATAAATTTTGTTGGTTAGTTACATAAATAAATTAAGTAAAAATGAAAAAATGACTTGTTATTTGAGGAAGGTGGAAAAACCATATGTATAACATGGGAGTAAAGTGCATTTTCCTCCCTTGAATGATTACCTGAAACTTCATTCTCGGGAGGAAAAGTAGCACTTTCCTCCCTTGTTATACAAATAGCTGTTCTCACCTACCTCTACCGAAAGTATACTTTTCCGGACCTGACTGTAGGGAGGAAAAGTAAAAGTGACGTCATGGTATTTCATTCATGAAATATAACTTATTGACGCCCTGTACAATATCTATTTTCTATTACGTAAGCATCTATACATTTTAACGTTTATTTATAAAACATCCTGTATTTTTCAGAATGGTAAAAAACAGTAAATTGTTATTTTGATTTAACAATGCTTACATTATTTAATAATTTGACTTATATTTGACAGTTGACAGTTATATTGTACCTACTTGTTAGTTTTAGTTTTAATAAATTTTGTTGGTTAGTTCTTCTTCTTAACGTGCCCTATCAAGTCCCCTTGACGTTGGCGATTAACATGGCGAAACTGTCTCTGTCTCGAGCTATTCTAAGTAGTTGGTTAGTTACATAAATAAATTAAGTAAACATGAAAAATGGAAAATTTGGGGAAGGTGGAAAAACCATATGTATAACATGGGAGTAAAGTGCCTTTTCCTCCCTTGAATGATTACTGCCCTCCGCTACGCGTCGGGCAGTAAACTTCATTCTCGTGAGGAAAAGTAGCACTCTCTTCCCTTGTTATACAAATAGCTATTATGAACTGTCCAATCGAAACTTGGATCTAGATTATGTGGCTGTTGTGCATCAACAGTTGAATGACTACTGTCTTCAGCTTGATTATCCAATTCCTCTTCAGCTAATTCGCCAAGTTCTTCAACTTCAGATTCTTTTAACTTTAGGTCGGAGTCGATATCAGAATATTTTTACAGTCTGAATCGACGCTGTCATCACTCTAAAAAGGATCTTGTGTCTTCTCCAAATACAAACCTACGTACGTGATTCAACACAACAATCACAAATATTTTCAGAGCAACAGTTTGCAAAGTACCTACAGATTGCCATGATGATGGTCGCCAACATCCGAAATGAATGAAGAAGTATCGTGTCACCTGCGTATCTGACATTGCTGACATTAATTCCGTTGTCAGGAAAACTTTTTCCTTGTGGATTTTTAATTCCGTTGATTTTAATGCCTGTATCTTCATCTAAGGCTTTTTTTCAAAATAAATTCGGAGCAGATATTAAAAAGTAGGGGCGATAAAATACACCCTTGTCTCACTCCACGTCGTATTCTGACAAGCATTTGATAATACGAAAGTCTTTGTCATCAATTCCCACCTGTTGCAATACACCTATCAGTCTGTCGTGGGTGACCCAATCAAATGCCTTTTCGAAGTCTATAAAATACATATATGGGAAGCAATGGAAGGCATCGAAGTTCTACGAATATTAATAAAAGCAGTAAAAGCACTCTATACAAAAATAACATAATAGAAAACTATCAAAACGGGCAATAGAATATGCAGTCCATTTAAGACAATAAAGGGACTGCTACAGGGCTACTCCACATCCCCTATCTTGTTCAAAATATTCCTGGAAAAAACCCTGAAACCATGAAAAAGAAAGTGCGAATACACCTATCAGTCTGTCGTGGGTGACCCAATCAAATGCTTTTTCGACGTAGATAAAACACATTTATGGGAAGCAATGGAAGGCATCGAAGTTCTACGAATATTAATAAAAGCAATAAAAGCACTCTATACAAAAATAACAAAATAGAAAACTATCAAAACGGGCAATAGAATATGCAGTCCATTTAATACAATAAAGGGACTGCTACAGGGCTACTCCACATCCTCTATATTGTTCAATATATTCCTGGAAAAAAACATGAAACCGTGAAAAAGAAAGTGCGAAGGAATGGGTATACCAGTAGGAGGAAACGAATACCTATATATCCTAAGTTTTGCTGACGAGTGACGACCAAATAGTGATCACACAAGAAGAAGATAACCTCGCACTTTTATGATGATAAAACTAGAACTCACTTTCTTGTCATTTCCCCATGACTGAGGATCGCGATTTCCTCCAATATTCCTAACAATTTTTTTCCATTGGTCTATCTTCAGCTGCTCTAAGAGCTTCGCAGAATGAGTTTCCAGCTGAATTCTTAATTTGGTCAAACCATCCAGTTGGTGATTGTCCTCTTAATTTTCTCCCCGAAACGTCTCCAGAAACAATTAATCTCTCCAAACTATCTGCGAACCACGTGACCGAAGAATTGCAGAATTCGTTGCAGACATATTGTGGACAGCCTTTTTTTAAACCTCGAGTTGGTTTAGAATGGAAACTTTTGTCCGATAAGTTGTCCAAGGTATGCGTAGCATTCTTCTCCAGCACCACATCTCAAAGAAAACTAAATACCTAACAACCGAGAATACAGAAATAAAACGGCTAGAAATAGACGAAGGTAAACAAATAATAGGAACAGACAAGTACAAGTACCTATTTAGGTTTCATAATAGCAAACAAAGGAACAACGGAACATCTAATAGAGATAGAATTACTAAGGAAAAGCTACAGAGCATGAAGAAGAGATAGAATAAATAACATAGAGATTAAGAAAATAATGAAAATGAACTCAGATATAATAGATTATATGGAACAGAAGAGATTAAGCTGGTACGGATATATCAGAAGAGCAGACCAAAATAGTTGGATAAATAAAATAACAGAGTGGAGCCCGATGGGAAGAAGGAAGAGAGGTAGACCCCGAACATCTCTCAGAGATGAAGAGGACGAAGCAATGGAAAGAAAGGCAGATCTACAGGAAGGGTACTAACTAAACAGAGAGAACTGGAGAGAACAGTTGAGTGAAGGAATACAGTGAAAACTTTGGAAATCATTTAGTATATATATTATATATTATTTTAGGTCTAATTCGGGTATTTGCTTTCGAATATGAACTTTCGGTACTCCATAGAAATGAGGTGCCTTGCTGTAATCAGATGTAATTAATTTTCTGCTGTAATCTGCTAAATAATCTGAATAATATTCTACATATCCTCTTTTCCAAAGGTCTCGTTGGCTCATTTGATCATTTGGTATAAGGTCCCGTTGATCTTTATCTTTATAGAAATTATTATGTATTCTTTATCGAAACACCAAATAAATTTAATTTAAAGTAAAATTGTGCCTTATTCCCCACAAAAATAATAAAATGCTTTAAGATGCCATAAGAAAATAGCTTCAGAACAATACTAAGACTGCTATTTTTAGTCTTGTGTGCCATATCTTTCGGGAAATTCCATCCCTTTCAGCCATCCACCCCTGGCTTTCCACGGCGCTTTCCACCTCGACGCGACAACACCGCCCTCCATTCTCTATTCCTGGTTCCTTGGTTCTCCCCTTTCCGTCAGTATCAACGGAAAAGGCGGTCAGTTTATCACGGAAGTAACGCAAATTTCGGCAAACACATCAAAACCCTCATCAGGAGCGGTATCAGTGGTTGTGAACGTACGAATAAGAAAAAACCGTCAAAATGCTCATCGGGCTAGTCAGAGAATCCGTTATGCAATGCTTTTGCCACACATGTCGGGCCCCGTTGGCCTCAGCCGGTAAGTCCTTAGACCTTAAGTATCGATTCTTTTTTACGTATTGGATCTTTTATGCGGTGATTAGAACTGATAGATTGGAATAGGTGTGGACGAACGTCTTTGCTCAAGCTATCACCACAAGACTAATCTTCTTTAAGACAAATTTATTGTCATGGAAATTTCCTGCATTTACAAAAAATTAAATTACTACCTTTATTAACTTTGATAGTATATTTACGTTAAGAATAACTATAAAATTCATTCTAATCTATATAAGAACTTTTATAGATTCTCATTTTATTAGGAACTATATTCTATAAACTATCTAAAAACTATTTTTTCGTAGTTTATGGTGATTTATTATTTCGTTGAAATCCTGTTTGTATGGTGAATAAATTGGTATTGGTAGGTTTTTCCAGACTCAATATGCCGAATTCATCAATATTGCATGTTCCTGCCGGCATGTCGTGTTACCCTTGACAGTTGACAGACTTTGACGACTGGTCAGACCTTGCTGAATTGTAGTCGGTCCGCACCGATAGCAGGATGTGGTAATTAATGGAATTTTTCCGGTTTTTAGCCTCTAAATTCGTTCATCGAACATCGTCAATTTATTTTTTCATTTGAATTTTAAAAATTTCTGCATATTTGAATGATTAGTGTCACGAAGTTGAACATGACCAAACCATCTTAACCTATGCTCCCTCTTTTTGGCATCAGCTGGTGCAACCTAATATACTTCTTATATATTTCCCTACTATAGTCATTCTTAATTTTTCTTTTTTTGTTACTCCACTCATCCATCTAAGCATTCCCATTTTCGCCATATGCATTAGTTGTTCCTCTTTCTTTTGAACTGCCTAACATTCAGTTCCGTACATTTTAGCCGGTGTTATGTCTGTTTTATAGAATTTTCCTTTTAGCCTAATTGTAATTTTTCTGTCACACAACACACCACTCGCTTCGTTACACTTCATCTATGCAACCTTAATTCTACTGCTTGCATCTCTATATATTTTTCCATTACCGATACTAAGTACCCCATTTTAAAATGAACATTAACATTGCACATACTCTGTTTTTGTCCCACTGAGTTTTAAACCTTTTCTTCAAGCTCTTGTCTCCACTTTTCCAGTTTTTATTATAAGCTGCTTTCACTATTTCCTACCAACACTACATCATCAGCATACATTAAGCACCGTGAAATGTTACCATGTCGTAGCGTTGATATCTGATCCAAAGCTAATGAGAATAAATAAGCACTGGGCCTTGGCACAGTCCTACTTTCTCATGAAACTTAGCAGTATCTTTTGCACCTCTCCTAATGCTGGGGCCACAGTAACGTCTAATGCCATTAATTAACGCATTATTTGCATTACAGAGATGGCAAATAATGCGTTAATTAACGGCATTAGACGTTACTGTGACCCCAGCATAACAATAATTGTTACTCCCTCATACATGTCTCTCACAATCTTTACATATTCATTGGGGACACCTTTCTTATTGAGTGCACACCACAGAATCTCTTAATGAATTCTATCATATGCTTTCTCAAGATCAATGAATACCATATGAACGTTTGTTTCTTTATCACTATATTTTTTCATCAATGAAAATTGCATTAATTGTTGATCTGTCTTACATAAAGCCAAACTGATATTAGATATTTCGGTTTCGGCTTTTTTAATTTAATACCGAAATACACTCAGATGCAAAGAAAACGCACCGGAGAAAATTTTGATCAAATTCAAACAGTTTTTTTTTTATTTTTAGCCCTATTTTGATGATTTTTTAGCACACTGTGTAAAAATTTATAAATTTTAATTTGGTATAGTGAGTTTTTAATAAAATTTTGTATTTGACTTATTATGCGGGGTTAATTGAAAGGTGGTTTTTTATCCTAACTTTGAAATATCCTGTGGAATAATTCCGTTAACGGATTTTCGTAAAACCTTGTTTTTCGGTTGCAACCATGTCTTCTAAGTCTAAGTATTATGTTTTTTGTTTCATGTGAAAATTGGTTCATTTTTAGGAGCGAAATGACTTTGCCACCCACAATTTACGACTTTTCCTATTGTTACCATTATCGTTTGTATTAATTTGTAATACGACGAAGCACTGTATCTAAATATTGATTAAAAGCAACGACATGATCTTGGTTTTAATGAACAATGGTAACAATAACAAAACATAAAAAACAACTTAGATATAATTTAACCTAAGTACGCAAATAACAAAGAAAAACTACTAAAAAATAACTTAATACTTGGTATTGCCTCCCCTAGCCTCTATAACTGCCTGTACGTACACGTCGGCTCATGCTGTCTATGAGGTTGCGAATATCATCTTGATGGATGTTTTCCCATTCCTCTTCTATCTAGAGCCACGCAAAGTTCGTTAATTGAGGCTGGTGCGACTTCGCGACCTCTAATATTTCTACCAAGCATGTCCCAAACGTGCTCTATTAGGTTCAGATCTGGCGAACACGTTGGCCAGTTCATTTTATTAATACCAACTTCCTCTAAATATTGCGTGACACAGATTGCAGAGTGGGGTCGCGCATTATCTTGCATTAATAGAAAATCATCGCCGATATATTGAAAAAAGGGTACTACGTGATTCGCTAAAATTTCCTCAATATACCGGTGTGCAGTCAACGAACCCTCAATAAATATCAATTCAGAGGATGTTTCAAAATTAGGATAAAAAACACGTTTTAATTAACCCCGTACAATAAGTCAAATATAAAATTTTATCAAAAAACTGACTATACCAAATTAAAGTTTATAAATTTATACACAGTGTGCTAAAAAAATCATCAAAATAGGGCTAAAAAATAAAAAATTGGAATACTTTGAATTACAAAAAATTTTTCTCCGTTGCGTTTTTTGGGCAGTGCCTATCTCGGCCCAAGAAACAGGTAGGTCTTTTAAAAATGTCGCAAGCCGGCGCAAAGATTAAAACTGCCCGATATAAAATATACCCAGCTCGGCCCATGAGATATTAATTGTTACAATCAAATAATTTTACATCTCAATGGAAAAAAACACATTTATAGAATAACTTTATTAAATAGATATATAATTATACATAGTCCAATAAAAATAAAAGCATATAAAAAAATTATAATACTTTGATAATATTTTAACATATTCTAGTTGCGATAACATATGGTTGTTGTATTCATTAACATTTGTGTTAATAAAATCATGGCGCTTTTTTGAATGTATATTTATACATTTATGGGGTGTATTTATACTGTTACACTTAACATGAACTTCAGCTTGTATATTTAAAATTGAATTTAAAAATATAAATAATGAAGGATGAGTTTGATACATTGAATTATTGAAATGGGAATGGAAAGATGCTTTGCAGTTATCCTTTACACATCTCCACTTTGTTTCACCTGAAGCTAATTTTCGTGTTTGTTCTTTAAATTTATAACGTTCACACACTAATAACAATTTTCCTCTTTGACTAAACATTTCATTTATACTTAAAGATGTCATTTAGATTTTGCCTGGATACTGAACTAGTAGTTAATTGAAATTGAAAGATACATTAATTACACTACGAGGTGTCGACCGAATAACATGCTTTTTAAAACATAGTACAAAAACAGTGACATTAGTGTATCTTCAACTAGAAATAATTGCTTTTGACTACATGAGCAGTGGCGTAGCAGATACACAAACAGTATATTTTCCCTAATCTATAATTCCAAGATAAATTTGTGGGCCGAGATGGGAATACACCCTAATACCTACCTGTTAATATTCGAGCCGAGCTGGGGGGTTTTTAAAATGTACCTGGGGTATCATAAAGTATTAAAGGATTATAGTGGGCCGAAATGGGAATACCCCCGTTTTTTTGCATCTGAGTTTATAATTTTACCTTTCAATGGACAGCTAGAATTTATCTTCCCAATCAAGTTCTCTACATATCTATTATGTGTTTGTTCCTCTTTAACGTATCTCCTCTGTATTGTACGTCTAATTTACTCGTATCAATATTGTTGATCCTTCCTATCCTTCGTCCCATATATTTTTCATTTCTACATCTAACGTGACCAAACTATTCCCGTGTTTGTTCTTGAATCTTTTTGGAGACTGTAGTCAACCCGGTTCCTTCGGGTTTATCTTCTTTATCACACTTCACCGCCGTATACCGATGCAGGCCTCACCACACTCTCGTATATCTTCCCTCTTAGTTCTTCCCCGATTTTTTAATCTAGTGTCCCGTTTACCATTATTAATGAGCCAAGGTAGTTAAACTTCTCTATTCGTCCTAGTTTTTCCCCAACTATCCCAGTTCCTCCTAACCAAATGTACTCCACGTTCGACCTGCTAACTTTAAGTCCTCCCTTTTTAATGGCCGTTCTCTAACCCTCCAACTTCTCAAATATTTCTTTGATCGCCATAGCTCCTGTCTAGGAACTGTGTCGTAAGCCTTCTTAAGATCTACAAATACCAAACGTAGCTATCTTTTCTTGTCGGCGTATCGTCGTAAACATTTCCCTTTCCCTTTATTTCTTCCTATTTCTTCGATCTGACCTATACATTTCCTTCCAGGTCTTCCCCTTATCTTTTTTCTTCTATTTCCTAATGCTAACATTTGTCTTGTAATTCTTTCTCGTTTCATTCTATCAATGTCCGAACCAGAACATTTGCTTCTGTTTAATGATATCAGTAATAGATTTCTGCTTTGTCATTTGTCTGATATCTTCTTTTCTTAACATGTCCCATTAGAGGCGTAACCAGGGGGTGGTTTTTGGGGTTATAACCCCCCGCATTTGGATGTACTTTGAGCTCTATACGCTTAACGCCATTACTATTCCATACCCCCAGAGACCATATAATAAACTAGTTGTAACCCCCCTCTTAGGATCATCCTGGTTACACCTCTGTGTCCCATTTTGTTTCTCCGCACATTTTTATCAAATGTTTCATTTCAATTGAGTTGATTTTTGATTATTATTTTTTTGAATTGTCCAGGTTTCGCTTGCGTAGGTTATTATTGGTACTGTTATCGTATTGTGAATTTTTCATCCACTTCTATTTTTACATCTTTGTGTCCTATTAGTATTGTTATATTAAATGTTAATTGTGTAATTAACAGTTATAATGCTGCCCAGATATTCGTACGTTGTTATTTTTTCTAATATTATTATTCCATTGCATTATTTAATCTCCTTATTATTTTCGTTTTCTTTATTCCTTATCCTATCTCCTTATTGCTTTGGTCCTTTATTTCTTTTGACCGTAGCCCTGGATGGGTCTTTACCTGTCTGGCTATGTCCTTCCATTCAGATCTCTCTTGGGCCCTTCTCCTCCATTGTCTTACGTTCGTGGTTTTCAGGTAGTCTTCCACGTTATAGCTAACTTGGGCTAGGCATATTGATCTGCAGTTTGCACATTGAGTTTATTCTCCTTTTTTATGTATTGGAACGAGTAAATTATTTCCCAATTTTTCACATCCTTTGTTTCTTCCAAGCTTCTTTACAAATTATCCACAGCCATTCCTTTTCCCTCCTAGTAGATACTTTATCATTTCTGGCAAAATTTCGTCTTCCCCAAAATACGTGGCATACAAAACATTACTTTAATGGAGCAATTTTCAGCAGTTATTGAGATGTTGAAAATGAACAGTCAGTATTTTTTCACTTTCAATTCTTGTATTCTTTTAGATTTATACGTCTTTCCTCCACTTTCCATATTTATCTCTTCTCTTCTTCTTCTTAAGGGTTGGTTATAACTATAGCAAATTGCTCTCTATCTTGAGCTGTTCTTAGTATCGAATGTGTATCCATGCCTGTCCAATCTCTTACGTTCTTCAGCCAGGAGAATTTTCTTCTTCCTAGACCTCTTCTTCCTTCCACTTTCCCTTCCATTATGAGTCGAAAAAAGTTATATCGTTTTCCTCTGTAAATATGTCCTATACTTCATTTCACGTTAAGAATAGAACGTTACGCTGACGAAGATCAATGTTGCCAAACCTCTCGTGGACGGGAGGATACTCGACTGCCGATATACGATTCATTCTAGTCAGTACAACGTGGCATCGGCGCGCTTCTATCCTTCATGAGAAATAAATGGGGCTATCTCCGCAATGTTCTATTCTTAACTTGAAACGCACTATAGATAACTCGTTTTCTGTTTTTTTTTACAATATTTAGGAGTTCTCCCTCAGTCCCCATTCTTCTCAGCACCTCGTTGTTAGTCACGTGCGATGTCCAAAAGATCTTCAGTATCCTTCGAAAAACCCACATCTCAAAGGCTTCTATACGCCTCATACTTGTAATCCTAAGAGTCCATGTTTCCACTCCTTATAGCCATATGGAACAAATGAATGTTTACAAATTGGTATCGGATATCCAACGATAAGGTAGAGTTTATAAAGAATTTTTGTCATTCTTTGAAAAGCGGACCTCTTATAGCTAATTTTAATAATTAAATGAGACACAAAGGGTATTCTGAATACAGTTTGCCCCATTCCCCTTAAAATTAAATAACAAAGGGAATAAGTGATAGAATTAACAGGTGTTTCTGAATATTCCTGTTCTGAAGGTCTTTGCAACACAAACGAAGCATTGTTTGGGTTGACATTCAGAGCTATTTCAATACGACCCCCGGCCTCGCCTCTGAGATTACAGTTACCAGTTTCAACAAAGCACGGGAGAATGGAGTAAAATGGAACTGCGAAAGTGAGTTTTGGGGAAAGTGCGCCCTGCTGTGGGAAAACGGGATGACTCATCCTGTCTCCAGGAGCGGAATGAGTGTAATGGGAAATCGATCGGAGCTGTTGATTCAGCGTCTGGAATTTTTGCGGAATCTAATTTATAACGGACATCCGATGTAGAATTTATTACAAAAATTGAATTAAATAATAAAGTATACTCTGGACATGTAACCAAAGAGCTTTTTGAGTTTTAGATATAACTGAACAGATTTAACTGAAACCCTCAGGTCGCTTACACCGCGTCAACGAACGAATGTCGTGTCTTTTCCTCGCGGTTGCAGATAAATAATGAGTTTTACTGTACATATACATATTTAACCAAATATATACTCTGAAACAGTTTTCTTATGGTATGTTTAAGTTAAATATTGTATTTATATGGGATTAGACACAGTTGATTGTAATGATTATTTCATTCATAGGAGATTCTGACCAATAGAAAGCTACAGAAATAAAAATAAAACTGATAATTTTTGATAATATCCAGTCGTCAAGTATATTAGGTCAGATGCCCTTCGTTGCTACGAAAAAATACATTCAGCAGTGACATTAATGACAATTAATGTTTTAAAAATTATAAAAGTGATGACTTTCAACCGTCAAATATTTATAGCAACTGTGTGTTTAATTGTACTAATTTGTACTTACATAAATAAATTACAATAAAATTTTGGTTTTGAACAGTTTTATTCATGAAATAATCGCCAAAAATTGCACTCGATCTCTAAAATTATTATCGAATTTTTACCCTCGTGATACTTTGACATAATTTCACTCCCCTTGGGGTCGTGAAATTAAAACTGTCAAAGTGTCACTCGGGAAAAACTCGATAATTTTAGAGCTCTTGTGCAATTACTACTGATAATTTGCGTTTTTGCCTAAAAATATGACGTTAATCGTTTTCAAAAAAAAAAATTACTAAGAAATTGTATTGAAAGAGTGTATAAGCGATAAGGTGTTGAGAAGGACTTATCAAAATTGAGACTCACGTAGATATAGATAGAGACTATGGTGTTATAGGCAACACCCATGATTGGCTGAAGCTGAAAAGATCTGAGGGGGATGTTTTTACCCTATTGTACATCAAATTCTGATTATTTCTATAATGTTTTGTGTAATTCTGTATTTGGGAGTGTTCATCTTGTGTTTGTGTATTATGTGTTGCATATATATTGTATACGATTGAAGACGTGCGTTTCACATTTTCTTATCCGCTATTATTATTATATTCTTGTTGTTCACTTTTCCTTTCTTCATTTAGTAGGATAAGGGCTGCTTCTTTGATTTTTCTCTTTTTCATGTCTGTTCCCTTCATAATTATTGATGCATCTTTCCACTGTGGTCTGTGTTCATTGTCCCTTGTCCCAGGCATGTTTGCATATCAGTGATTTGTCAAAGTCCCTATTTTTGATGTATGTTCATCATGCTCGTTGATCCTGACGCTTAGTTGTCTTGCAGTTTCTCCCACACAGAAATTGTTACATTCACAGCGTATTTTGTAGATGCAGTTCTTTTACCTATATTGTGTGCTGTTGGGTTTGGTTTTGGACAGGATATATCTGGGCGTGTTGGTTGTTTTAAATGTTGTTATGGTGTTGTACTTGTTTCATATCCTTTGTATTGTTGTCATCTTTGAGCCTCTTCCTATGAGTGTCTCTGGAATTCTTGTGGTGTGTTATTTCTTTTCTTCAATCTTGTGGAATTCTTTGTTTCTAAATGACAATGAGTAGTCATTGACGACTTCGTTAAAAGATAATATTTTTCAAACTCGTTACATAACAATTTCAGGCCTATATCTGTCAATGGTCGCTAATTAGGTTTCTTGATTGGTATAAACAAACTAGCTATGCATTTAAAGATATCTCATTTCTCTCTCTGTCTCTCTAGTTCCATCCCTACTTGTGAAGTATTGGGCGCTATTGCGTTTCTTGGTCAAAAGTGTAAGATTGCTCATTTCCTCCAGGTCAGAACACCTTCTTTCTTATTTATTCTATGAATAAACTGTGTACTAATAGTTCTTCCTTACAATTCTCTTCTATTTATTGCTCTATTTTTGACTTAGCCGCGTCTTAGTACAATTTTTTCGTACTCTCTCGTTTTAGTTCTTTTCAGTCCAGCTATTGTCTGGTCTTTCTCTCTTTCTTTTCCCCTCTGGTTGGCATTAAAGTGCTTCTCTCGCTATGTTGCTTTGATCTTTCCCCAAAATATGGCCAATCCATTTTCACATTTTTTCCTTGATTGTAGATGTTAGTTTGCTTTGTTCTTTCCTATGGTTTATATTAGTTATTCTGTTGGGCCATTATACGTATATTTTCAGGATCTTTTTTTTAAAGATTTATTTACAAAAATTTGCAGTTTTTTGTTGTAGTTTCGTCCTGTTTCCATGTTCTCCATAAAGTAGTTCACTTTTAATGCAACTATTAAAGATAATTTGACTAACCGTGATTCTATTAGGAATGTGTTACATTTACATCAGTAATATTACTCTCAGAATTAATCACATTTTTTATTAAACTAAATCCTTATTATCTGATTCCGGTTGGCGATTCTTAAAACGGTATAGGATTAAATGTCGTTGTACCATACTGCATACATTCTAGTTTCTAGAACCAGTACGAAGACCATTAAGGTCACAACTCCAAATCGGGATGAAGACTAGTTTATTTTCTGTCTGAAAAGATATTTATTCATTTATGACGGATTGATTTTTCGTCGGGTTAAGACGTTTTTAACATTACTTACTTTTTGCAAGACAATAAGAATGAACATCCGGTAGTATACGAAAATAAGCAAAAGTCAGATAAAACGAGATTTTATTATTTTTTGTGTTTATTTTATTTGATTTGGAAATGGATTTGGATTTGGAAACTCTCATTAATCCTTTTTTTTTATTTCCCTTTTTTTCTATTATTGGTGGATTTGTTATCTCATTCTCGTCATTTTTTGCTTCTTCCAAAAATTCATGTTCTGTGTGTTATACATCATCATTGTAAGAGTTTTCCGTCAGCAGTTTTTCTTTAGTGTTGCTGGTTATTGCTCCGTTTTTATTCCTGCACAGATTAGTTTTTGGTTTATATCCTTGTTTTATTTGTTTGATAAATTTATATGCCTTTCGTGTTTTGTCTTTCCTAATGTTTATTTCCACGTCCATTAATTTTTTGTTTATATGCTTTCTTTTCTTTTTGTTTAGTTTATCATCTATTCCTCTTTTGTTTTCAAATACCATTTTTCTTTCTGTAGTTCTTACTCCGTGGCATTACAACCCTTGTGTGGTTTAGTCGACTCGACAACATGCCTCCATTCTTCTTTGTCTTAAGCAACCTCTATCCAATTCTCCACGCCCATAGCTTCAGGTTTCCTGCTATATTATCTCGCCACCGGAGTCGAGGGCGTCCATGTGGTCTTCCTCCAGTTGGAACTTCTACCCATACCAGCCTTACAGTAGTTATTTCGTCAGAATGTCTTCTGAAGTATCCTTTCACCTAGTTCGTCTAGTCAAATATATTTTATATACGTCTTTCCATTCTTCAATTGCCGCTTTACTCCCATCATCAAACCATTGGTCATATTTACTTTCTTTAGTTCCTAGCATAGAGTTTGCTGAAGTTATTGTGGTTCTACTCATCAGATTCCATTAGTTTTCTAGTGTTCTCTCTTCATTTCGTTAATATTTAATCACCTTCCTCTTTATATCATCTTTAAATTTCGTTTGAGTTCCGGATCTTCAATATAGGTGGTTTAGAATTGAGCTAGATACCAAAAGCATAGAAACAAATGAGGGTGGCTTTTTTACCCAAACCTGGCAAAACCGGAGAGGAAAAAGCTAGGTTTCTTAGGCCGATAACTCTGATGTCGTTTATACTGAATATTCTAGAAAAATTACTTGATAGTCTCATTAGGAATGGTATATTGATTGAAAGTTCGATACATCAGAGACAGCATGCGTGTCGAGCAGGTCTTTTTACGGAAACAACACTGAACAATCTCGTACTTATAGAGAGTCTGGGAAACCAAGAGGGTATACTGGGTGCATTCGTCCATATAGAGGGAGCATTCGACAATATCTCGTACGAAGTAACCACAGTGGCAACTTGTCTAAAAGTAATAGACGAAACAAGCTGCAGATGGATAAACTGCATGCTGAGGAGCCCCATAATACACTCAATGTTAGTGGAGAATACGATGTCAACACAAGTAACCAGAGGCTGTCCACAGTGTTGTTTCCTCTCTTGTGGAATCTGGTTAAAGATGGACTGATAGCTAGACTTAGCAACGAGAGGCATCATGTCCTGAGCTATGCAGATAACCTAGTCATCTTAGCTCCCGGCACGGCAAATTTAAAGGACCTAAGGAGCTGTTTGAGTGCCAACCCTTCAGCTTCTGCGTTACACCTCACAAATTTCATGGTACAGTCAAAGATATAATGCTCTGACTCTAGTTACTTACTTAGTCCTAAGCCTTTCTACCTTTAGGTGTAAGGCTGGTGAAGTTGAGTTTGGCATTGTAGTCTCCATGCTTTCCGATCTTGCGTTAGGTTTCTTGCACTTTCCAATGTCAATCCCTTCTTCTCAACTTCTTTCCTGATTTCATCTACCCACATAACTCTTGGTCTTCCTCTTTTGTTTTTCCCCTGCACTCTCGTTTCGAACATTCGTTTTGTAAGCCTCTCGTTCGACATTCTACACACGTGCCCGAACCATCTAAGTTGTCCCTCCACTATTTTTTCATTGATTGGTTCTAGTTTTAGGTTTTGTCTAATTGTTTCGTTTCGTATTTTGTCTGTCCTCTTTCTGTTTGCTATTTTCCTCAGGAACCTCATTTCCATAACATTGACTCTGGATTTTTGTCTCCCCGTCAATGTCTATGTCTCGCTGCTATACATGATTGTTGGTCTAACTACTGATTTAACGACTGCCGTTTTTACTTTCTCCGGTATCTCTTTTTTCCCAAAAAATATTGTTTTCATAGCGTTAAATTAGCTTCCTGTTCGTCCCATTCTCTCGTTTATTTCCATGTTTTGTTTACCATTTGATTCGATTATTACTCCTAGGTGTTTAAAATATTCCACTTGCTCTAGTTGTTTCCCGTCTAATTCTATTACGTGTGTCTTCCTCGTATTTGAAATTATCATTGTTTTTGTTTTCTCTGTATTAATTTTCATATTTATGTTTGATAGTTCTTCTTCTAGGATTTCAAGATTGTTCTGTAAGTCTTCTCTGTTTTCTGCTATCAATACCATGTCGTCTGCAAATAGTAGCTCCGATAATTGAGTCCGTTTCATTTGCCAGTATCCTGATGTTAGTTTTCTTATTATTCTCTTGGTTTTCTTTATCGCTTCATCCAGTACCACTGAGAATAGCAGTGGACTCAGTACGCATCCCTGTTTGACTCCCTGACCCGTAGTAAATTCTCTGGATTCCTCGTTATTGGTTTTTACTGTATTTGTATTATTTTTGTACATATCCTCTATTACTTCTATTATGTGTCTGTCGACTCCCCTTTCTTTTAGTTTTTTCCATACGTCCTTTCTTCGGATTCTGTCAAACACCTTTTCCAGGTCAATGAAGCACATATGTACCTCTCTATTCTTCTTGATTACCTTCTCACTTACTTGTCTTAATGTGAATATTAGGTCTTGCTTGCTTCTATCCTTCCTGAATCCACACTGTGTGTCTTCCATAGTTGTTTCTATTTGGGTTTTTATTCTTGACTCTATTGTTCTTGCGAATACCTTCCCAGGGATACTTGCTATGGTGATACCTCGGTAATTATTACAGTTTCTCTTGTCTCCCTTTTTGTGTATTCGTAATATAGGGTCTTTCTTCCAGTCCTTTGGTAATTCTGCTCTATTTATGATATCATTCATTAGTTCTTTCATGCTATCCATTCCCTCTGTCCCCATGAATTTTATCATTCCGGGCTGATATCATCCTTGCTTCGTGCTTTGCCCAAGTTTACTCTTTCTATTGCTTACTCTAATTCCTCTCTTGTTATGGATTCCACTTGTTGTTCTTCATTCCTTTCTTGTATCTCCCCTATGTTGTCCGTGTCTGCACGAGTTAGCTCTTTGAAATTCTCTCCATCTTTCCATTATTTGTTTTTCTTCTGTTAGTACGTTTCCATTCTTTATATTCGGCATCGTGTGCTCTTTCTTTTGTCTGAGTTGTTTTAATGTACCGTAGAAGAGTTTTTGGTTTTCCCTATAATTTTTTGTCATTTTTTGTCCAAATCTCTCCCATGACCATTCTTTTCCTGCTTTCACCGCTATTTTAAACTTTTTCCTTTTTTCTTTATATGCCTCGTAATCTTCCGGGTGTTTTGTGCTTAGGTATCTCTTCCATTTGTCTTTCTTGTTCTTTATTTTCTCTCGTATTTCTTCCGTCCACCATTCCGTTCTCCTCATGTTAGTATTTGTATTTTCTATACTCTCTACTTCTATCCTCATTTTTCTTCTATATTTGTACTTTTTGCCCTACCTTTCAGAGTATTATCTAATTTTTCTTGGAATTTCTTCTTATATCTTTCCTCTTTTAATTTGTAACTTTTTATGTTTTCGTTTACTACCTTTCTTCTCTTTTCTTCTTTTTCCTCTATTGTTTTCATTCTCATTATTACTAGATGGTGGTCACTGCCAATCTCTGAGCCTCTTTTCACTTTCGTATCCTATACTTTTTTCCATTTATTGCTGCTTACCAAAAAGTAATCTATGATTGATTTTTCGTTTCTGCTGTCTTGTACTCTCGTGTATTTGTGTACTTCTTTATGTTTAAATTTTGTATTTGTTATAACTAGTTTGTTCTCCATACATATTTCTATTATTCTTTCACCATTTCTGTTTAGTATTTCTTCTCCTTCTTTTCCCATGCACTCCTCTATTCCGCTGTTGTTGTTTCCGACTCTAGCGTTTAGATCTCCCATTACAATTATGTTTTCTTCCCCATTATCAATTTGCATTTGGAGCTCCTCGAAAAATGTATCTTTCTCTTCTTTTCTTGCATCTTCATTTACTCCGTAGGCTGCTATTATTGTCCATATTTCTTCGTCCATCAGTTTCATTTTCACCGATAATATTCTCTGGTTAACATATGTTTCTTCTATAACGTGTTGTAGTCTATTCGGTGCAATTATTATCCCGACTCCTTCTTTTGCTCTCTCTTTTGTATCCGCTCCTACCCATAGTAACCAATATCCTTTGTGTATTTTATTAAGACCTTTTCCTTTCATCTTCGTTTCCGTTATTACTAGTATTTCTATTTTTTGTTTTATAATTTCTTCTACCAGTTCTTCCTCTTTTCCATTGATGCTTCTCACATTCCATGTTCCCATTTTATCTCTCCTTTTTTCTGCAATCTAGCTTTCCCCTTCTTCTTATTTTCATCCTTGTTTACCTGTGCATCATCTTTTTCCCTATCGCTTTTCCCATTCATTGCATTGGTCGTCATGGTTGTGTGTCCGGTCTCATTATTTTCTATTACCTTTTTGGAGTCCTTTCCCCGATATTTCTGTGAATTTGTATAATTTTCTCATTATTATGGTCCCATTTCCACTCCTTCCCATTAATCTCCAGTTTCATATATCCTATCTTCGTAGTATTACCTTTGTATTTTTCTTCTTTTGCCATTTTCCTAATTTTTGCTTGTATTTCCCTTTCCTTTCTTGTTAAATCTGATTCTATATACACCTTTTGTCCCTGTAGATTCTTCAGTTTTCCTTTGCTTTTTAGTACACTTAGCTTATCCGTTAGGTTTTTCATTTCTGCTACAAAGATTTGGTCTCCGATCTTCACCGCTCCTCTCAGTTTGACCTGTAATTTCAGATTTCTTCCTATGAAGTGTTCTACTGACTCCTTTACTGGTTTTCTGTCGTTAGGATCTAGGGTTAGGCCCTTTAATACTATATTATTTCTCTGTCTTTCTTTTTCCAATTGTTCTATTCTTTTGTTTGCCACTTTTAAACCTTCTTCCAATTTTTTTGTTTTTTCTTTTAGCTCCTTAATATATTCCATCGTTTCCTTTTGGTCTTTCTTGGTTCTTATTTCTGCTATCATTTCACCATTTTTCCACATAACTTCCCGCATCATTTTTATCATTTCTTCATTTGTGTCATTGCTTTTATTCGGTGTTCGTCTCGTCATGTTACTCTTTTCAAAACACAGTTCATCTCCTTTATATTTTTTATTCTTAGATTCTTCGTCGCTACTATATTCGTTCCTACTATTGGTTTCCTTTCGGATTGTTCCGCCACTGGCCATTTTAAATTAAATGTTAGATGTTATTCTCAGCACTAATATAAATATTATTATATACACGTTAAAGTTTATTTTTTATTTCGCACAAGTACACTTTTTAACATTAACGATTATCGATAACGATAGGTCTTTTAAAAACCGGTGTGTTTATTGTGATAGGATTCGATTCCGAAATTACCTTATCGCCAACAGACCGGTTGCACAACCTCTCGCTTCGCCTACCAATCTCGAATCTGACTCTAGTTACTTGACTTCAAATGTAGGGCTTTTCAAAAGTCCAAAATCATGAAAATTGCCAGAAGGAGCAAAGTAAGAAGTACCTAAAGAAAAGTCAACTCAAAATTATTTCATGACAAGATAAACAGATATACTTTCAGTAAGAGCAATAGTCAGTGAGATTCTAAGGCCACAAATTGTATATCCCAGTGGCGTGCTGGCCATATAAATAAATCGGTGCAATCACCGAGAGGCCGCGGCCTCTTGAGGCCGCTCAAATAGGTTTTCACAAAAATGTTTAGATATAATAAAAAAAATATTTTTTTAATTTCTAATCAGATGTTAATTTTGCTAATAATATTAATAAAACTTAAAAAAAATTAATTTAAAAAATAATAATTTTTTTTAAATTGTGAAATACAGCTTAAATGAATAAGACTCTATAGTCTATATACATAAATAGATTGCTACAGATAACATTATTTATTTTCATACATACAAGTATATTTATGGTTTTCCAATTTCCTTCAAACATGTAGTACTCTGTACTCTGCAGAATAAAAAATGGAAAAACGTCTTGCACATTTTTGAACGAATTATTGAAAGTATCGAAAAACGATTTGATCAAGACAAATCAAATCGTTTTATGATGATCTAAGCGCTCCACATCCTAGAAATTTTGATACAATAAAAAATGGTATACTGAAAAATTAAGAAATTTTTATCCTACCGTATTTGCGACTGCAATTAGAGAAGAACTCGTGGATTTCTCTGATAAATGGATTGTATTAAAAATAAGATTTTGCAAAATACATACTGAGATTATAGAATATCGAGTTAATGATGAATATGTTCAGTCTACAGAAAATATGAAGGATGATAATATGATATTATTAATCTAAGTGATAATGAATATGAAGTAACAAATGACAATGTTGATATCGTGAAAACTTCACCTCCGTGTGGTACTAAAAAGTGTAAAGATTGTATAGCTTGCTGTTACGCTGTTTTGCATAAGTACAACTTATATCAGTGTGCTGTGTGCTTATCCAAATTTAAATAGTATAATATAAAGCATATTAACTCTTTCAGTGACACCAGTATCTTGCAAAAAAAGCTTTTCAACATTGAAATACATAAAAAATCGGTTAAAAGTACTTTAACACAAGATCACTTTTATGCTAATGGCTATAGAAAAAGAAGCTTTGTATGAGCTTAAAAATGATGGAATAATCGACGTATTTGCTCAAAAATCTACTTTAATGCGGAAATTATTGATCAAGAGTCAAGTAATTATTTTATAAAATAATCGCAAAAGAATATTTAGATTATTGCGTTGTATTAACATATATAATACATAGTTGAAAAATTCTTAAAATTTTATTTTACTTTTATCTTAATTACATCAAATTTATATTATATTTATTCAGGAAAATATGGTTTCTGCATTACTGCATACAATATGGTCATACATGTCATTTATTATTTGTAAGATTATTATTATTCTTAAATTAAAAAATATAGCAAATTAAAAAAATCATTGAATTCGAAGTTTTATGTTTGATTCAAAAATAATTTATATTTTTGTTTTTTTTTGTTTTTTTAAATAACGAATAAAGCATCCTGATAATAGAAGGTAAAATGAGGATGGGAGGCCGCTTTTCTATAAAATCACCGGGCCGCTTGAAAAGTTCCAGCACGCCACTGGTATATCCTCGAGATCGATAATGGTAGCCTAAAATTTTCCTGATCCTCAATTCATCCCTGCTCGAACTCCGTTCTATATTACACAGCAAGTTACTTCGTTTTGCTTTCGTTTTGTTCACAGCATCTCGAAAAGGTTTTTTGATTATCGCACATTCCTTTGTCGCTCGATTGCGGAGTGCCAGACAGCCAATATTGGTTTCTGATTGAAGTTCAGAGGTCTGGAATGGCCAGTTTGAAAATATGTATAAAGTTGATATTTAAGAAAATATAGAATACGAGTCGGTTAGGTATTTTCAAAGAAAATAACGAATCGGTTTCTGTTTAGAAAGAGAAATCCAAATAATATAAAAAGATTTCTTACTGTTGCTGTTGCTCAATTTTTCTCTTATTTCAGGTTTCTTAGTTCTATTTATTAGAGTTTGTTTTGACTATATTATTTTTCGTATGAGCTTATTTTTATTATGACCAATAAATGATATAACTGACAATATTTTAAATTTTTAGCCTCCTTAACAAGATGTCCAAATTTCTCACTCAAAGTTCACTCACACGTATACAATTTTTAAGTTTATTTGTTACGGTTATTTTTTCGACGATAGAGTTCTTAGATATCGTGTAGATTGAGATTATTATCAACTTCCGTACTTTTAAATACTGTCTTAAAGAAAAAATGACCTTCCTTAAACTTAACCAATTCGTGATAAGGGTTTATCGCTATTTTTATTAAAAAACAAGTACGTAATCGTCCGTTTAAAAGTAACCATAAAAATATATTGTGACATGATATATAATTTTTTATTGTATGTTGTGTATGAATATTTAGTTAATATTTGAAATATTGTTTTTTTACATTGGGAAAAATCCCAGCTAAACTTGGCAGAGGCTCTACAGCTCCATTTGAAATGGTTAAATAGCATCTAAAAGCTACCGTTTTTTCCCACTCCTTAACACTTTGGAACTGGAAATGGAAAATAGGCTACAGGAAAACAATTTGGAAGTACTTCACCACCTGAGCCAATTGTTGGGAAGACATGAAGTAGTGGAGGAAAGCATCAAATTTGTTTCAAAATACTACTCTTTGGATGAGAAGTTACTTTTCGGCAAATTGAAAATTTTTCATAACATGAAAGAAATGAGAAACAAAACAATTGAAAAAAAATTGTCAGTTTTTGTGGTAAAGCCTCTAAAATATGTCTTGCCCATGACGTTTGAAATATTCAGGCTATTTTTTACGATACCACTAAACTCAGGTGGGTGTGAAAGGACCTTTTCATGCCTGAGAAGATTAAAAACCTACACCAGAAAAGTTAGCGGCCAGGAAGGAATGTCTGCATTGGGGCTTTTAGCCATTGAAAGGAAAATCCCAGTCGATATTAAAAGTGTCATTGATGTATTTAATATCCGGAAAAGGAGACTTCATTTAAGTTATATTTGAATCCATCACCTCTAAAACACATATTGTTTCTCTTATCTAACTAAAATACTATTGTAAATAAAAGTCTATTTTAAATATTTGAATTATTGTATTGAATCTATAAGATTTAGACCTGTAGCCAGTAGAATCCTAGGTTGATACACAAGGTTGGGGCAGATATTGTAAAAAATGAAAATCAGGATGTGTACAGCCAGTGTGTATAGTTAAAAAAAATAGTGTATAAATTGCGTTAAACCCTTCTATTTTGCATCAAAATTTACAAAAATTTCCCGGGGGAGGACCCCGGACCCCCCTTTCCCTTGGGGGTATTCCATACCTCCCAAATCCCACGGTAGGTTTTGCCACTCCAATGAAATTCGTGAAATGACGCCTATGGCAACAACAGATAAAACAGGATATTCAACATATTTGTTAAGCTCAACAGGTCTTGAAGGCCTAGGGCTTGACACATGTGTCCAAATGCTTTATAAAGATTTTAACGAAGAGAGTATATGACTCAGTATGACCACACAATGTGGTTATTTATTCTGTGGTATGACTAACAACTAAACTTGATTTTTATCAGCCCAAAGAACAGGCAGTGACGCTGCAGCTTTGAGACAAAGTGGCCTCCGACTTAGCCGGTGGTATCCAATAGACGCCATAGGCTGCGTACAGCGTGTATTGAAGACCACCGCCTTTAAAGTGCATAAAATCTCCATAAATTATGAACACAGCAAGCGTACTTGTATGTCATAATTTATGCCAAATATATTACGAATATCACTGTCAATCGATTGAAACTATAATCTACTTATATCGTTTTACCCACAGAAAGTTTTATATTTACAAATAATTTATTATAGTTTTTTATTTACAGTGCATAGGTCACAGATGCCTATTACCAAAGTGAAAACGAAGTCAAAGATTTCCATACAAGACCAACCAAAACGGGTGCAGTTTGTTAGTAAGTACAATATTGTTATTTATTTTAAACTAGCATTTGGGCATGTCACAGAACATAATCAATAAGTGAATTTATTCTTTAACAAAACGAATTTTTCGAACAGAATTATTAACGTTTACTTAACAATAAGAAAATAAAACTTTGACGAATTTATAAACACTGTGACGGTGGTAAGGATTGTTACGATTACTGATGGTAATAATTGCATCTTAAATCTGCAATGTATTTCACTATATTATGATTATAATAATAAATTCTCTTTTCTCTCTCTTAATACTTCCTTATTTCTGACTGCATGTTCTTCCATGATATTCTAAGCATTTGGCGCAGGCACCACATTTCAAAAACTTCAAGTTTGTTAATGGAGCTAGCCTTTAACGTCCATGCTTCCTTTCCATACAATAGAACAGGTTAACACTTTACCTTACCTTACTCCCTATTTTTATTGAGAAATCTTCCGTTTTGGAATTTTGAAAGACGCACCTAATATTGCTGTCTGGTTCTAATACAGATTTGCGAGAACTCTTATATCATTGGCATCCAATTTCAACTTTTGCAGATATTAAATATAATAAATTTTTTATGATTAGTTCGTGTTTTACTTTATCGAATGCTTTCTAATAATCGATAAAATAGGAAACAACATCCTTCCTTTGATCTAAACAAATCTGTATTAATTTTCGCATACTAAAGATCGCCTATCTCGTGCCAAGTCAATTTGTGAAATCAAACTGACTCCAGCCACTGACATATTCACAAGTGGCTAATTACACTTAGGCCCTTAGGCTATTAGCTAAGTAGATTCTTTCCCACCGCCCATTTCTAGAAAATCTTAGATTTTAGGAAGAAAAGAAGATAATATGACATTATAACATTTAAGAATACAAAAAAAATCAAACACGTTTACGATTCCATTAATCGTTCAAGAGTATGGACGTTGCGATTTGAAGTTGGTCAAGAGAGGTTCCATCCTCTGGACATTGCAACCTACATGGGATCAAGTTATATGTTGCCTGAAGTTAAATCCAGGAAGATTTTAAACATCCTATCAATTTAACAACATTATGTACATTTTTTATAAACGTTAAAACATTTAAAGGGTTTTTTTACCCTAATATCTTGGTGGCTCAGGCATTCTTCTTCTTCTTAAAGTGCCTATCCGTTCCGGATGTTGGCGATAATCATGGCTATCATGACTTTGTGTACCGCAGCGTGGAACAGTTCAGTGGTAGTGGTGTTATACCACTTTCGTAAATTTTGAAGCCAGGAAATGCGTTTTCTTCCCGGTCCGCTTTTACCATTTACCTTCCCTTGGAGAATCAGTTGGAGAAGGCCGTAACGTTCTTGATTTCTCATTACATGTCCTAGATATTCTAATTTTTTTTGTTTTGATGGTTATGAGAATTTCACACTCTTTCCCCATTCTACGCAGGACTTCCACATTAGTAATTCGGTCAACCCAGGATATACGTAAGATGCGCCTATAACATCACATTTCGAAAGCTTTGAGCCGATTCATAGATGCAACAGTTAGTGTCCACGCTTCCATTCCGTAGAGCAGAACTGTGAATATGTAGCTTTTCAACAGACGGTATTTTGTTTTTAATGATATGTATCTCGACTGTTAAAAATGGGTCTCATTCTAACGTATGCTACTTTCGCTTTTATTATTCAGTGTTTAATTTCTGTCGAGTGGTCCCATTGGCTATTTAAATTCGTACCCAGATATGTATATTGCTCAACTCTTTCGATATTCTGTTGGTTGACTGTAAGTTGAGCGTTTAATATTGGTTTTTTACTAATTGTCATAAATTTGGTCTTCTTTATATTAAGAGCTAGTCCATATCTGTTGCTGACTTCTGTTATACGATTTGTTAATATCTGTAAATCATTCAGATTATCGGCGAAAACTATGGTGTCATCTGCATATCAATCTAATGTTATTCAACCATTCACCATTTATTAATACTCCCTTCGCACAACCGTCGAAATGCCGAACAGGCATTCTAACCTGAAAAAACTTGATCATGGAATTGTAATTCCGAAAACGGCTATTTTGATGTAGCCCTTTTTAGGATTTTATACAGTATGTCCCTGTAATTAAGTTGTATCCATATGGAAAACTTTTTTATTATCAATTTTACGAAAAAAAGTTACTCTTCATAAAAAGCTCTGAATGGTCCAAAACCTAAGATTTAACCATCAAATATCAAATTTGTTGAATATTATACGACGTATGACAAAAAGTTTGAATTTCACTCAAGAGTAAAGTAGCTTTATGTTTCACAATATTGAAAATTGCTGTTATGAAAAGTTGTTTGGAATTAAAAACTATATTCTAGTATGCAATTACATCCTTCTAATTGAATTTTTTTTAATTATGGATAACTAACATTATTTTCAGTTATTTCAATTCAGATAACTCTTTTATTAATTTTACGAAAAAAAGTGATTCTTAATAAAAAGTTATGCATGGTCTAAAACCTAAAATACACGATCTTATGTCAAATTTTATACGAGGTATGTCAAATAATATGAATTTCGCTCAAGAGTAAAATACGCTTATTTTTCACAATATCTAAAATTGTTATTATGAAAAGTTATTTAGCATTAAAATAGTTATTTTCCTAACAAGTGCAGAAAGTCATTCTTTTCCGCACGCGACTGCAGTTTGCCGAACGACGCGAAGCGGGAGTTCGGCAAGCGGTCGAGTGCGGAAAAGAGACTTTCTGCAAGAGTTAGGAACATTATTTTTTCTAAGAGTCTTTAAAAAATTACCAAATCTTAATCAATTAATTTAATTAATATGAAAATACATACACAAATTAATTCTTTGACAAGGTTGTCAAAACCAAACTTTCAATATAATTAGTTAGCATGACGACGATCTTGGTTTCCATCACGATGATTCAAAACGACTGTTATAGGGCTTTTCATTCACAGTCATTTGTTTCGAGCTTCTGTCATCTGTCGTCTAATATTAAGATATCTACGTCATACGTCTTTGGTTTGTATCATTGGTAATACCAATAACGTATGACGTAGATATATTAATATTAGACGACAGATGACAGAAGCTCGAAACAAATGACAATCGATGAAAAGCCCTATTGTCTACCGATTTGACTTTCGAATATTATGTCAAAATAATTTTATTTCATCGAATTGTCGCGTTAATTTCATTAAAACAGGAACACAATAAGATATATTTGAAATAAATTAGTAAATAATATCTAAATATTAGTTTATTGCATGTATTATAATTACTTTAAGGCCATATTAACATATCTAAATTAACACGCGTGCGGAAAAGTAAAAACCGCGTGCGGAAAAGTAACACGCGTGCGGAAAAGTGAAACTTTCTAAACTAAAATGCGTGCGCGAAAGTAGACATTTTTGCACGCTCGTAGAAAAACAATGTTTCAGCCTGTAATTACATCCTTCTAATTGAAATATTCTGAACTATAAAGGCACTTTACTTTTGATCTAAATTTATCTTTTTTGACATACCTCGTTTAAAATTGATAGAATTTGATATAAGATGGTTGTATTTTAGGTTTTAGACCATCCAATAAAAAATCATCTTTAATTTATTTCATTTCAAAGTTCTGTACCTCTAAAAAAAACACCGTTTATTTTATTGTCGGTACTCTGTTGGTGGGCCAGTAGTCACTACCAAATTTAAACTTGTTACCGTTTCGCGCCCAGTACCAACTGTAACCTAACTTAAATTTAAACTGGCTGGCTTTTTCCGTTGTTTTTTATTCCACCGAAAACCGGCCGTAAGAACGAAACTCGAGACTCGAGACTGAGACATTCTTTGTTCGAATCTTCAAGAGTATTTTTAAAATTATTTGTGTGTATTGTCTTTGTGTCTTTTAAAAAGTATTTCTTCGTGTCTTCGAAACTTTAAAATAATGGAAATGGATAAAGGTAAGCTGCCCTTTTTATTTACAGATGTTTGTTTAGATGAAAGAAATAGTCTGTTTGGACCATTTTGGAATGAATCAAGGTAGGGGATGAACAAAGGATGGTGGAATTTTGTATCTAAATACTTTTTTCTGGAAATTCCATAATGTTATTAAACATGTTTAATATTTTTTTTTTAAATAATGAGTTTTTTTTGTAAATTACGCGAAATTTGGGGAAACAATTGACAAAAAAGTATTCTTTTATTTACATAAGAACTTTGCTTGATTCAAAATAACTGAGAAATATGTTTTTGCTTGGGAAATATATGTCGGTAAATTATAAATTATCATATTCGGGACATATTGTGGGTAGATCCAACCATTATTGTTTCCAATGATTCTTCGGATAGTTCGGTTATTAAATATGACCGATTTTCAAGGTAATTCACCTTAGAAACAATGAAAGGATTGTTCAAGTAATTGCATTATTTCTTTTCGGTTGGTGAATAGTGAATAAACTGAAAAGTTTAAACACCTACATCTTAAAAAAAGTGGTTTGCCTACTTGTGCAGACTTGTAAAATAACTGTCTATAGGTACTTATGCACTGAACACTGAACTCAAATTGGATCTCCTCCTACACATTGGATATTTTTGCCTAATAAGAAAAATATATCAATTAAGTAGTATAACAAAGTACAATGAACTTCCGATTCCTTTTTTAGATAGGTATAATTATTTATTGCAATAATTACAGTTTTCTTAACTGAAGTGAATAATAAATAATTTAGTTACCAAATAAAATGTATCACTATCCCTTTGAATCCGGTAGTTAGTAGGTACTAGTACTATATTAAGAGAAGAAATTTGTCCATCAGATCAGCAAATTATTTTGGTTTTTACTTTAAATTCTTTACATTAATATGGCTATTTTTCTGTACATAAAATTCCATCGTTTGTCCCAAAAAACTTAAGATGTGGTGATCTCAGAAGGGTATAGTTCGAGAAATTTATATTGTGAAACAGCTTTAAGGTCGGCAAAATTTGGTATTCTTTGTCAAAGATGTTTTAAGAGGCGGTTCGTTTGATGACATCTGTTTTTCACACCCACATAATCGGTCCCCTCAGACATTTACAAGTTTTACAAAACTTTTAGTTCAGTAGTATGTCTTACTGGAGTATAGGTGTGTGATTTAAAGCTCGATAATGGAGTGTAAAATGTTGTTTAATTTAAGATTAATTTATTAATTAATAATTAATTTTAGTACATACGATATGTCCTGCTTTAACGGTATATCTAAGTAAAAATAAATATTTTTAATTACATATTTAATCACAAGAAAAAACAACCAGCCTCCGAACTATATTAAAGGGGAACTAACAGGACTGACAAATCTGACCCATTTCACTGTATTGGTTACTTAAACTATATGTATGAAATACATGTACATATTTGTAAAATTAAGATCTCCCATCTCCCATTTTTATTAAGTATTCATTTTGACCAAGCTTCCCCATTTTTTTCTTTCCTCTTTCTTTTTATTTTCCTTTTATTACTCCCATTTCATTTTTCATTATTTCATCGAATGCCATGTCCACTTCCTCAGATTCTATCCCATCATTAATTCTCAAGTTTTCTGTGTTTCAAGTGTCTCAAGTTTTTAGGTTTTCTGTGGTTTTGTTCCATTTCCATTGCTCATCTCCTATAATTTTTAGTACCATTTGCAGGAGAAAGTTTGATGACATTACAATACAAGACACAAGAAATAAAGCATTTATGAAGGAGCAGAAAAAAGGGGAAGGAATATAAAATAATAGGTAGCTCTGAAGGCTTGATAGGCTACAAGGAAGATTACTTACTTATCCATGGCTTTTCACAGCATATTATGTTTGCTGCTTACTACATTCCAATCACCATTTTGTCCACATGTCTTATTCCAGTTTTTTGTGTTTAATCTATATACAGTCGGAAAAATGGAAGAATAGGGCTTTTCATTCACAGTCATTTGTTTCGAGCTTCTGTCATGTGTCACATAATATTAACATATCTACGTCATACGTTATTGGTATATACCTTGACACAAACCAAAGACGTATGACATAGATATATTAATATTATGTGACACATGACAGAAGCTCGAAACAAATGACAATCGATGAAAAGCCCTATACCCATGAACCATAGAGTTATATATTAGCATAGAGAGAGTGTCAGTCAAAGCGAAGTGACGACACCATCTTTTTTATTTGGATTAGTGCTGTTTCACTCTTACGCATAGTAAAGCTGCTACAGTTGTCCTCCTCTTCCGTGCCTATATTCACACTGAATGTCATCATAGATTTTCGATACAGTGTGTTAGAAAGAGATGCAGCAATCCAGTCCATGAGATCTTGTCGTCAGGAAGCGCGGAAGGTAGGCTCCCTCTATGTTAATATATACCTCTATGCCATGAACGATCGCATCAATCACTTATTTTGTATTTGCTGTCTTTTTTCAATAAATAACAAACGTTTGTTATAGAAAAAGACAGCAAATACAAAATAAGTGATTGATGTAATCGTTTATGGGTATTCTTTCATTTTTCCGACTGTAGTCTAAATGACGCTATGACATGCAAATTGGCCTAACCCACAACCCACAATTTTATCAAAACGCTTTTATTACACTAAAGTTATCGCTTATTTAAGAATTTTCAGATGTAGGGGTTAGGGCACTTTGCATCTTATAGCATCAAATAAGGTTGGTGACAGACAGCATTCTTGTCAAAGTCCTTTATCGACTTTAAATGGTTTTGAGTAGTTTTGTATTTTATTCATAAAGACTTTAAATAAGACTCTTCAATAAGACACTAAATATTCATTGTCTTCATAAAGTGTTTTTATGGTATTTATGTAAGTGTTATCTAGTGTGTGATTTTCCATTGCAACAGGTTTTGACTGGGACACTGTCATAGGTCTTTTGGAGGTCTATGAATACAATCTGCCATTCAACGATGAATGCTATTGTTTCTTCTGTGAGCTGTTTTATAGAAGATATATTGATCACTACATATGAGCATCCGAGACGAAAACCACCCTATTCTTCCGAAGTTCTGCAGCTGAAGCTATGAATAAAATAAGTCATAATAAAAGTTATTTAAAAATAAAATCAATCAGCAATGATTTTCAGTTTTCAATAGAAGTTAAGCTACGATTTTATCCCTTTTCACTATTTTGTACAGCTTCTTCTATTTGATTGAATGCCTCTAGCCTCTATCATTCATCTTCTGGACCTTGTGATTTTATCAACATCATCTAAAAACTCATGTATTTTTTTAAGCATTAACTGTGACCTAGTATTTGCACATTTTTATTATTGTTCCTCAAGTGTTGACTGTTGTTTTGTCTTCTATTATTTTTTTGAGCATGCTATTGAATAATTTACATGATAAGACATGTGCCTGACATAGTCCCCTTTTAAATATTTCTCTAAAGTTGATATTGCTCTTAATTTTATTCACGTAAAAATTGAATTAAAACATTTTTGGTGTTGACTCCTGAAATTGTCACTGGATATAAGGTTTCTTTATATTGAATTATGAGTATAGGTAATATTTAATCTTTGTGTAGTGGGGATTCAGGTATCAGTTAAAATTAAATTAACTTAAAAAAACAAGATCCCTAGATATCTTATATTATAAAATGAAAAATAATTTGAAGAGGCCCAAATACGGTGATTGTTTACAAATAGGTATATGTATTAGACCAAGATAGTAAAGGTTTTCATATAAGGCACTCTTTACAGGTATCAGAGTATTATCAGGTGATAACAATTTGTAATAAACAAAATACGCATAGGATTAAACATCATCTTTTACTTATAAACAATGTAAGATTTGATTAAATACTAAAGGCAAGGACCAGTAAATTATATGAAAAAGTGATACAATTTTAACAACAAATTAAAAAAATTATTTTTGGACAAGATTACAAGTATTCAGCTATAAAAATTTCTACATATTTACATTTTTGTAGTATATAATTTGTAATAAGTATTTTAAATGAGGTGTCACGTGATTTAATTTCCCATTTAAAAAAATCAAAGTTATTACTGTCACCTGAAGAAGGATAGTGTAAAGTTCGAAACAGTGATGCTTTAATATACTATAATTATTTTAAAAATCGACCTGACTGAGCAGTTTTGTAAGAATTTTATTTAATAACGTTTCTTGTGTAAATTCCCAAACAACAAAATAATTTAGGACTTCCAAGGATATTTTTGCAACCAAAATATCCATAATTTGTTTTTCTACCTGCTCAAATATTTATTTATTAAAGGTGTATATGAGTCATATAATAATTTAGATAAATTTTTGCGGAAGGTTCATTGTATCTATTATATTCAAAGTGTGATTCATATTTAATGATCTGAATTTGTTGATAAAAAAATGTTTTGTTTTCATTCTTTTATGGCGTCTAAACATATTTTGTACTGGTTATTTTTTATAAAGTCACGTCAGTTACAATATTTTTCAATTTTATTTTTATTTGCGCCCAAATCAGTAGAAAGGCGAATGGTATAAAGATCGTTTTCTGTTGTTTTCCTTTTCTTGGTAGTTTGAGAATTTTTCTTCTTACTCTCTTTCTTGGCTTGCATACTTGTGCATCTGCCAGTACATTTGATTGTATAGTGTTTTTTGCTGATTTTTTTTGCAAAATTTGCTGAATATTTTGCAAAAAATTGAGAATTTTTTGCTTTTTGACTATTGTCAATATTTTATGGTCACCACTTTTGTAGCTTCTACAATCAGTCACAGAGCTATTGTTTTCTTTCCATGAGAAAATGGTTTATTTGGTTTCTCGTTTTCCCATCAGGAGAGATCCAGGTTGTTTTATGTACATCTTTATTATCAAATTGTGTACTTGCTATCTTAAGGAGGTATACGCAAAATTTCGCGCCCATGTGTTTTAAATGCATTCATTTTTTTTTCGAATCCTGAGAAAACTAATAAGTATTTTTGAAAAATTTAAATGTAGAATGATAGAGTTCAGTATTACCGAGGGCCGAAAGTCCCTGAAAACTTCTATAATGTTTATTTTAATAAGTTACATGGGTAAAAAAAAAGAGAACATTGAGTGTGATTTTTAATTTCAAATATCTCATTCAAAAGAAACTTTTCGGTTATTCTAAGGGACTTTCGGTCCTTGGTAAATAATAATGTAATCTTTCATTCGGCGTTTAAATTTTTCAAAATCACTTTAGTTTTCTCAGGCTTCGAAAAAAAAATTAATGCATTTAAAACAAATTGGCGCGAAATTTTGCAATCTTAGCACAGTATCTCTGATATTGCTTGAAAGTCAGCTATTAGGTGTACCTACTCGGCTTATTCTCTCTGAAACCATACAACCCATCCCCAGGTATCTATTTGGTCCGCAGCTGTTAAAAAGAGTACTTTTTCCATTTTTTGCACTATCTCACGTCCCATTTGCTTGGTTTCTTGCAAAGCAATTATGTAGATTCTATATTTCTCACGTATTTCATCCAAATTTCAGTGCTAATATTTTATCTATTTTTCCTTTGGTAGACTCAAAAAATTAATATAATCAACTCAATATAATAAAAATTATTTTTCTCACCCGAATCCTCTTTTTAGGTCATAAAAATCAAGCAAATGATGGAATATATTTCGAGACCTTGTTCAAAGAATATAGTACATTTGTTATTTATTGATTGTAACTCTGACCTTGTACCGACATCGTTCATTATCTCCTGGCCACAAAAAAAAATAATCGCTCAAGAGTTGCGTGCCTTTTGGCGGAAAACTAACTTTGGATTTCGAGATTACAATAAATTGCCGGATAAAAGATTCATGCTATATTTAGATTGATTGAAAAACAACAAAAGTAACGCAAATGAGACAGGGGAATTTATTACGTAGATTATAAGGGTGTTCGTTTGAAGTGATCTCAAAAGGAGTTGTGGGTCTTTTTTAGCCTATCGCTACGACTTGATATCAGTTCGATACAATCTTCAAATGGTATTATACTACCATCGATACCATCATCATTGGTGCTATAGTCCTTTAGTAGAGCCTTGACTTTCCCAAGTCTATTACGCCAATCAGCCCTATCCATTGTTAACCGTTATCAGTTGTTGCACCCATTTGCTAGTATAATCTACACCTACACCACAGCCTAAGAAACCAACTGGTTTTCGTTTTCTTATACTGTACCTACACGCTTTTCATATATGTACTTACTTCCCACTCTTGGTAGATGTCCTGCTCATACTAGACTTTGTATTTCTATGAGAGATATCACATCTTTACAACCAAATGTCTGTGTTGTATTTGTGGTATATCTCATAGTTCTCCTTTTCCAAGTATCGTTTTCACAGATGCCACCGAATATTCCTCACCTTATCTTAAAGCTTCTTCATTCAAATAGAAGAGGTTTTCATCTGTCTTGGAGATGGTTTATGTTTCTGATACATATATCAACACATAAATAACAACACTATATACAGGGTTTTAAAAAACCAAAAAACCAGGTTTTTTGAAGTTATACTTCTTTACCGGCGATAGAGGGTGATTTTTTTATATGTTAAAACCTATCAGCCCGGCGCATGCGCATTATAACTTTGTTCTGATTGGATGTTCAAATGACATGTCAAAAATTAACCGATATGGCAGCTGTGGTTTGGAGGTAAAGGTAAAGGTAAACAAATGTATAATATATTAGTTTTATTGTTGTGAGGACAGAAACAAAAAAAGTTTATAATATTGTAGTGACTTTTAAATAGTTTTTAAAAGCAACAGGTACGTAATAATTGTTAATGTATCATGGGTATAAACCTACCTATTTGCTCTGCCAAAATACATAGTATGTAATACTTTTATTTATATAATTTGATTACCATCAAAATTTCTATCAATATTCACCTAATATATTGTTTTTTTACTCTATGTTTTGTTGTATTTTTTCAATTCTAAATCATTTCAATTCAAAATTAAAATAATTTGATCAATTTTCAAAATATCAAAATATCACAAGTTTAATCCGTTTAGTTAGTCGATCTTCGTAAATAATGACACATAGTGTCCGTGGCTAAGCGGAGAAGGCGAATGAATTCCAATACCAACCGCTCTTATCAGCGCTGGTTCGAGTCCCAATAGAAACTTTCTTTTTTGTTTTTTTTAATACATTTTATGATTGTAAGTATATTTATTATATAATTGTATTTTCAGAAAATACGTATTTAGTTAAAAAAATTTTCGACAATTAATGTTCAGACATCATTTGTGGCTTGTTTAATGTGTTTGTGTGTGTTTTATTCTTTTATTATTTTAATTTTTGGCACTGTTCTAATAAAAATGTTTGAGAAGTAGTAAGTATAAATTAGTTTAATATTTAAACAAAATATAAATAAAAAGTATATTAATTTCGTTTAAATCATATAATAGAAGTATAACTTCTTACGTGCGTACAAAGTACACACACATTCTTTTTTGTTTAAATGAGGTTTATCTGATACAAAGTATAATAAGTCTAAATACTTTAAAAATTAATAAATTATTTTATAAAATAATAGTAATAAACAATGAAAAAAATGATTAAGACAACTCTTATTTTTATTTACACACACAAAAAATTAATATAACAAAAAAAAAACATCATCAAACGTAATAATATTCAAAATAACTAAGTTCGAAAGTAAGAAATTAGAATTTATTTATCTTAATTTGCTTCATTTGCAGCAGCTGTATTAAAAACTTTAAATAAAAATACCAGTTTGGAGGCTCAATAAAAAACCAGGTTTTTTTTCTAGAAAACCAAGGTTTAAACCAAAGTTTTAAGCATGTTGGTTCTCACAATTAATTCAACATTCATCGACTGTCATGTAAACCTTTTTTCTTTCGGCAAAGATCGAATTATTGTCGAACGATCCAAATCGTTCAACCCAGATCGACCCGTGAAAACGCGTCTTTACGCAGCCAGTGCAGTAGTTTTCTTTTAACCTAGCGTTTTCCTTCGATTTTCCTGGATGATCAACCGGAGTAAGCGATATTTAGGTCCTCTCATTATATGACCAAAATATTGAACCTTTCCCATTTTTATGACGTTGATCAATTCTCGCTCTTTGTGCATGCTCTAAACCAAAGGATTTCCTGGTTGCGAAATTTAAGGGGGTGGTACGGGTGCAGATAACACCACAACTCGAACACTTCTAATTTGTTAAGATTCTTCATTTTTGTTGTCCCAAGTTTCACATCCAGAGAACAAAACGGACCAGGCGGACGTGTGGTCAATGACAGACTTCTATTGCACAATACAGAACGCCAGGTAATAAAGCTTTTTCAGGAAGGAGCATTAGTCTCCTAATATATATCCAACATGTTTTTATTTCCTTTGCCGTTTTCTTTCTCAAATAATGATGTTTAAACAGAGATACCAAATCCTCTCCATAGGCGTCATTTTTCCAAACACGACAACTTTATGCAGCTGCCAAAAATATACTAATGGTCGCATCGCGCTGAAATATAACGTGTATGTCTAAAAAAGTTGACTCTCTAGAACTAATGTTTTTCTTGAGACTGTAGCATCGTGATCGGCAATAGACCAGGGCGCATCTGTAAAAATATTAGTACATTTGGACGTTGAGAGGTGACTCAAATGTTTTTGCAGAAATTGCTTGAAAATAACTCAAATAATAATATTTGAGTTATCCTCCCTCTCAAAAAGGTCCGGAACATTGTTTAACCCGCGAGTAGTCGCGCGGTGAGGTAGAATCTCAATTTTTATATAACTTGATTAAAAATTTTGCAATTTTGGAAAAATTTCGTAAGTGCCTCGAGGAAGGGTGTAGTAATGCGTAGGAATTTTTTTTCTTCTTCTTTTTGTGGAGTAGTCGCATCGTTAGATAGAATCTCACATTTCATCCTTTTTCGTAATACAGTAAAACCTGTCAGTAACGGCCACTAAAAATGAAAGAACTATTGGCCGATATATAAAGGTGGCCGCTATTGCCAGTTTTTGTAGTCTACATATAATTGGTGTGGGAAATTTTTAAACTGGCTGTTAGGACAGGTGGCCGATGTTGGCAGGTGGCCGTTAACAAAGGTTTTACTGAACAGTAAAATTTGTCAGTAACGGCCACTAAAAATGAAAGAACTATTGGCCGATATAGAAAGGTGGACGGTATTGCCAGTTTTTGTAATCTACATATAATTGGTTTGGGAAATTTTTAAACTGGCCGTTAGGACAGGTGGCCGATGTTGGCAGGTGACCGTTAAGACAGGTTTTTTTAATAAAATTGTTAGAAATACATATTTTCAATATAAAAAGTAGATAAAAATAGTACAAAATAAAAATTTGTTTTAAATTCGTATTTTGAGATAGAATCTCACACGCGACTATCGACGTTACAGAAGTGAGCGCGACTACTCCCGGGTTAAATAATCAAAATATCAAAAAATGAAGGAAAAATTTGATTTTTTTCTTCGTCTTTTGATGATAACTTTAAAAGTATTTATTTCCTAGAAAAGTTGCACGGACAACTTGCGTAATTAAATTTCCTACAATATGGGATTAGTTAAAATTTTTAAAAATTGTCGCCCTTGTTGCAAAATGGCAATAATTGCCAAAAAGAAAAAACAAAATAACAAGTATGTATTCGCATTTTACGTTTTTCAACCATTTATTTATGCTATACCTCTACCACGGTGTCAGAAATTTTTTTAAATAAACATTAATTTTTGGTGCTACGCGCAGGACAGCGGATGCGTTTGCTATGATTGGGCATTCCAATGACCTTTGATAATGATTGATAAATTTTAGTTTTGAGTACATTTCGATATAAATAAATAAATTTGTTTATTGCAAAATAAAAACACATACTGTGTCCTTTGAAATAACACTTTTTCTAGCAAAAATTTTCTTTGTTCATATATTTTAATTTAGAGAATAAAAGTTTATTATTTTTAAACATATGCAATTGTTTAAACAATATTTCACAAACAATAATCAAATTAGTTGGATTTTTGTGGAATTAAAATATTAAAATACAACAAAATATAGAGTAAGAAAATAATATATGTATTAGATAAAGATTGGAAGAAATTTAGGTGGAAATCAACTTGTGTGAATCGAACATCGCTGTCCTGCGCAGAGCACAAAAAATTAATGTTTATTTAAAAAAATTCCTGGCGCCGTGGTAGTTAACCGATTTTAACTTTGCAAATTGCAAATAAAAGGTACAGCATTCTTTTATACGTAAAAAAATTTAACTTGCTATCTGCTTTATTTTCAGTCCTGCAACATTTTGAAATAATGATTTTTTTTGCGAAAGCTGGATTACAAAATTTATTTTGCAAAATCTATGAACCGATCTTCATAAAATTTACAGTATTGTTTTATTATATCATAAAGTTTTTCTGGGTAAAATATGAAGGTCCTAAGTGTAGTATAAATGGTTAAAAAACGTAAAATGCGAATACTTGTTTTTTTATGACAAGGGTGACAAATTTTAAAATTGATGGATTCGACCGTTACTTGATGGAAGTTCATTTTATCTCACAATAAAACACTGAAAAACGTTTGTTTTCTATACTTCCACAAAATTTATTACAACTATGTTATTACTACAGCTGTTTCGGCGAAGTGCCTTTCTCAAGTGATATATTTTACAATGTGTTTGCCTTTTTAAGTCTTTAACTGAAGAGGTTGAGGAGTGGGGAGCTGTTTGTCTCGAGTTGGTCATTCAGAATTATATCTGTATTTTTCAATTTATTAATTTCCATTGATTCTAAAAGTGATAGCTTAAGGCCTTTATTTTGAATATGTAGAATTTGAAACTCTTCATTGAAAGAATGATTATGATCTAGAAGGTGAAGTGCGTATGTAGAAGTGTCTGTTTTTCTATTGTTGAAAGCCCTTTTGTGTTCTGCTATCCGTTTGTCAAAAGTTCTGCCAGTTTGACCGATGTAAGTTTTCGGACAGTCACCACAAGTTAGTTTGTACACACCACTCTGTAGTTGCTTTCTCTTTCGGCTTTTATTGTTTTTAATATGTTTGCTTAAGTTGTTGTTAGTTCTGAAAGCTGGTGTTATTCCTTTCTTTTTTATGTATCTGGCTATTTTTGTTGTTATTTTGCCAGTATATGTGAGAGAGCAGAAGGTAATGGGTTCTTTCTGTGGTGGTGGATACACTAATTTGGTGGTGGATAAAATATATCACTTGAGAAAGGCACTTTGCCGAAACCGCTGTAGTAATAACTACGGTGACCATATGTACTTATTTAAGTAGGACAGTACTTATTTTTAAATATTGTCCTAATGTACTTTAAAACCTTTCTAAGGACACGCGAATGTACTTATTTTTTCTAAAAAATTAATATTCTTATGTTTTACTACTTTTAAACAAATTTCTTTGTATACTGTTCCAGGTATTGCAGCTTTTGTGTCTTGATGGTTTCCAATATTTCCATTCTTTTGTTGACTCTTCTCATGACTTCGTTGTTTGTTACAGGCTCGGTCCATGCTATCTTCAGGTAAATACCTTCACCCACAGTTCAAATGCTTCCAACTTTTTAGTAGTCGACACGTTAATTGACCACGCTTCTATCCCGTAAAGCAGAGTCGAGAAAATGTAACACCTTGCCAGCCTAACTCTCAAGTCTTAATTATTTCAGTTCTCTTGCACAAACTACCTTTCTCATTTTATTGAAGTTGGTTCTTGCCTTCTCTATTCGAACTTTGATTTCTTTGTTCAACTTTGATAGTTGTAGTTTTCAACTTGTTCTAAAGATTTCCTTTAATTGTCAGGCTTTTATCATTATTTTGGTTTTTAATATCCTCATAAATTTAGTTTTCTTGATGTTTACTGATAATCCATATTGTTCTCCATACTCAACTATCTTGTTCATTAGCTTTTGGAGGTCTTGGAGGTTGTCCGCTATTATGATAGTGTCGTCCGCATATCTAATATTGTTAATTAGCGTTCCATTTAGGTACCTTTATTCCTGCTGTTTTTCCCTCAAGAACTTTTTTCATAATTTCTTCAGAGTATGCATTTAATAGTAGTAGTGACAATACACACCCCTGTCGAACTCCTCTTTTAATTTTGAACTCTTCTGATGTGTGTTCGTTAATGCGTATGTGTGCCTGCTGTTTATAATATAGATTTGATATAATTCAAAGGTCATTGTATTGTAATTGTTTTGCTTTGAGGACGTCCATTAGCTCTTTGTGGCGGACTTTATCGAAAGCCTTGTTGTAATCTATGAAACAGACGTACATATCCTGGTTCGCATCCAAGAATCTCTGAATTAGTAGTGTAACTGCAAAGTGGGTTTCTTCAGTATCCATATCAAGTGTTTGGTAAATGCGTTTATGAATGATCTTTAAAAACATTTTAAGTGTGTGAGACATCAGGCTTATGGTGCGGTGGTCTTACACAAAACTTCACTGCACAAGTGAAACATTTTTACACAAAATGTGTAACCTACCTAGAAAACTGGAGTACAAATTTTCGTGAATTTAAACAATTCAAAAGCATAGATCTAAAGCGGGCTCCACACTCTCGGCGAAGTTACTTCGCCAAAGTTGACCGAAGTCCGAAGTACCCCCTCTACACACTCGTTCTACTTCGCGAGGAAGTGCGATACCGACAAAGAGCGGTGCGATACCGACAAAGATCCCTTTGACCAGACCGACAGATAATGGAAGTAGAACGAAGTGAGGCAAAGTTACACAAGGTGGCCGTCTACACTCTCGTACTTGTTGAACCTCGATCGACTTCGGCAAGAGTGTGGAGCTCGCATAAGAAGTGAAATAACATGGAACGATGTTTGTTATTCTCCCGAGAAGCTTTTCTCTGCTAAACAGAGGAGAAAAAGATAGTCAGGATCGATGGCTTATAGTTTTTAAGTGTGTAGATCAATTCAAACTGAAAAACTTACAAATATTATGCGCATTTATTTTTTGTCTTCCGGGTACTAGTACGGCTATCAAGCGTTTATTTTCTGTAATAAATAATTATTATTGGACGTCGGAAAAGTCACAAATGTCCATATCCACTCCCAAGGCAGCGATGCAGGTGTACGCAAATTTTGATGAGATTTGTGTGAAATGTTTCATTTACTTCAGTAGAAGCCGGACATTCTTAAAATAAATTTTAAGTTCAGAAAAATATGAATGATGCAAAAAACCGGAGAAGATGAGGCTATTCCAGGTCCCTCATCTAAAAACTCTTAATTACAGGCTTGTAACTTTTTCAAAGTTAATGAAATGTGTTATGTTTAGTTTAATTGATATAATTTTTTATGTTTAGCTACATATAGTCTAAGAGCTGGGAGCGGATTTTGTGCGTGATAAGTAATATGGAAAAACTATATGGGGATATGTTGAACTAGTTGTGTACATTACTCTCCCCAACGGCCGGAAACCAGAGTTGGGGCCGAGGGTAGATATAAGGGGTCAAAGTCCCGGTTTTTATTATTTTTTTTGTGACGCTTTTGATAGAGATAGTGCACCAAAATTTGGGAATTAGTAGGTCATGACGTAACTAATTTAAATCTCCAGGGGCGGAACGCTGCGTGGCCGACAAAGGGGTGGGGGAAGGGTTGAATATTAAAATTATAATTGGGTTTTTGTGACGTTCCTGATCGAAATAGTGCACCAAAATTTGGGATTAAGTAGACCATGACATAACTAAGTAAAATCCCCAGAGCCGGAAAACAGATTGGGGGACGAGGGTAGTTATAGGAGGTTAAAGTCGCGGTTTTTATTATTTTTTTTGTTACGCTTATGATCGAGATAGTGCACCAAAATTTGGGAATTAGTAGGTCATGACGTAACTAATTTAAATCTCCAGGGGCGGAACGCTGCGTGGCCGACAATGGGGTGGGGGAGGGGTGAATATAAAAATTATAATTGAGTTTTTTGTGACGTTCCTGATCGAGATAGTGCACCAAAATTTGGGAATAAGTAGACCATGACATAACTAAGTTAAATCCTTAGAGCCGGAAACCAGAGTGGGGGACGAGGATAGTTATAAGGGGTCAAAGTCGCGGTTTTTTCTATTTTTTTTTTCTGACGCTAATGATCGAGATAGTGCACCAAAATTTGGGGATAACTAGTTCATGACGTAACTAAGTAAAATCTCTATGGGCGAACGCTGCGTGTCCGACAAAGGGGTGGGGCTGCAGGGGTGAATATATAAATTATAAGTGGTTTTTTGTGACATTTGTGATCGAGTTGGTGCCCCAAAATTTGGGAATAATTAGATTATGGCATAACTAAGTAAAATCTCCAGGGGCGGAACACTGTGTGGGGGACAAATGGGTGGGGGCAGAGGTGAATGTAAAAATTATAGGGGTTTTTTTGTGACGTTCGTGATGGATATGGTACGCCAAAATTTGGCAATAGTAGATCATGACATAACTAACTAAAATCTCCAGGGGCGGAACGCTGCTTGGGTATAAAGGGGTGGTGGGTACGGTTGAATATACAAATATAGGGGTTTTTGTGACCTTCGTTAACGAGATAGTGTACCAAAATTTGGGAATAAGTAGATCATGAAAAAACTAAATAAAATCTCCAGGGGGCGAACAAGGGTGAATACGCAAAATTTTTGGGTGATGCTCGTCAACGAGAATATGTCCGTAACTTGCACAATTCATTTATTGTAGAATCAAAATCCAAAAGAGCGGACAGCTAGGTGGGGTCAGCTAGTTTTGTTAAAAACGGTGTCACAATATTTTCATAAATAATGTAGAGAAAAACTAAATTTTTTTATATTTTTCAAAATAACATTATAACATTGATTTATGCAAATAATTATAATTATTGTTCTCGAAAATTTATTATTAATTGATAAAAACAATGATGAAATTAGAAAAAATTCATGGTTTTTCATTGGAAAATGTAATTTTATTTACATCTACAAGTACTAAGAGGCTACATCAGTGTGTAATTAATATTAATTCGAGCGAAAATTTTGCCGCACTGTTTTTCGAAAGTTTTGCGAACCTTTGGCAACAGTGCCTCGGAAGTAGGTGACACTATCAAAGACGAAAGTACAATATTGTAATTAGTCATTGTGATAACGGTGACTATTTCTCTATGTTGCTAAATGTTGTCAGTTAAGTTCAATTTCTTGTTATAGATAAACGATTTTAGTATGTAGTTCCAATGTGACACAAAATCTAGGCATGGAATAAAAAGTTTATTCGAAGATAGTGTAATTTTTTGTTTTTCTTTTATTTAATTATACTTAGAGTAATTTCCACATACTAACATATTTTTCAAATTGTTCTGTGTACCGCTATTCTTTAATATAGTACGTATATGTGTGTCAAATAACCCGACAAAATATTCAAAACAAAAGCTGCAATCTTGGAAGGCGTTTTTCGTCTTGATGACGCGCTGATGTAGCCTTTTAACATATATAAAAATTTACTTAAAGATATACTTTATACAATACATATAAATTACATTAGTCATCATCACCGCTAATATTATTATCATCAGACTCGTTATTATCATCATTTTCATCACTTTCACACTCAAAATCATCCATCTCATTTTCAGACTCATCATCCCCTATAACAATATCTCGAATAGATTCTGGCAACTGTGGGCCTTTAAACCAATTAAATTTATAGGAATTATCATCAGCCAGTTTCCATCCATAATCAGTAGGAATGAATACTGTTGGAACTGATTTATGAGCATTTAGCCAAATATTTGTTATATATTGTGCTCTTAAAAAGTGCTCATATAATTCAACTTTACAAGGTGGGAAACTTGAGGCATCAAAGTTTTTTAGTTTTTTCTTACAAAATGGTTCATCGACATCATTCATCTTATATTGACGGTTAAATAATTTATATCGCATAGAATTCACATCCCGATCAACAATCTTTTTTGTGGGAGCTAAACCATATAGTTGACAAATAAAAGTTTCTATAACTCTAAAAACCTCATCTGGATCTTGATCAATATTTCCAAGGGAATAAAATGCTTTTTGGTATCTTTCTGACTTAACTAATACATTGAATGGCCTTTTTTTCCCTTTTCTATATAAACTAGGGTTATAATCGCAACCTGTTAGGGCGTGAAAACCTGCTAAAGCTTTGCATAATATTTCGCCATACTGTTTATAAATTTGACAAACATCAATGAACTTTTTTTTTCCTGCTACTTCACTTTCAATCCAAATTTTTGAGTTACTTTTTAAATTATGCATATTGCTTAATAAAATTATGAGTATATCAGTATCTGAGCATTTTACTGTAATATTGGAATCTTTTTGAATTTGACAAATGTGAAAAACAATTTTGGTGTCAGCCTCTTCGTGGGCAGGACAGCTGAAATGAGGTACCACAACTTTTTCAACATTCCCAACAGCATTAACTAAAAATGTATGGCATTCGTAGAAATTAACGACAAGTTTTTTTTGTCCAATAAAGGGTGCTACCTCATTTTTTCCCCAAAATGTTAAGAAAAAGTTCACCAATGCTTCTTTGAATTTATTATTACGCAATTCTTTCAAGAAATCTACGGGACGTTTTTGATTTGGACCTGTAATATTGAAACTGCGCTCAGCTTCATTGTTACCCCTTAAATTTCTTTCATAATTTTTGATTGAAGGCTTAAAGTATTGATCAAAGATTAAATGAATTTCTAAAGCAGTAGTATTGGTTATTTTTTTTTTAAATTTTTTGGCTATGTTACCAAATGTTTGGGGTATGTCGACAAGGCAATGTAGAATATAAAAACCGTCGATTACGTCAATCTCAGAACAGGAAGGTATTGTACCATTTGAGATATGTAGACACTCAACTAACAAAGATTTTTTGGTCTTGCAAATTGTTCCATCCATTTGGCACATAGACATTGGAACCGGTGTTATTGGATAGGTCAGAGCTTTTTCTACATCTGTATTATTAGTTAACGATATGCAAAGTAACCGACCAAACAAGTCTCTTTGAAGTCTAACTTCATGCACCTTGTTGTTTACAATAATTTTCTTTTTTACATGAGCTGATGCAAAATTCAGAATCTTATTTTTTGCAATAGGTTGTTCAAATCGGCTTTCAGATGTTGCACACTCCTTAATAAAAGTTTCTCTCAAATTTTTACCATTTAGTTCGATATTTAAAAGAAAATCTCTTACGTCACATGTTGTTGCTTTTCCGGTTGCTATATTGAATAAACTTTTATGGTCTATTTCAGTGTGTTTGAAGGGATTCATGTTTTCGTTAATAGTTCTTATAGAAGCTTTAACTTGCTTGTTTGATATAATTATTTTACTTTTTTCCAAATCAGAAGTTACATCTTGACATTTTTTTAAACCTGTAAAATCTAACACGTGAGAAACGATTGTTGTACGAATGCAACTACTTTTAGCCCAACGCTGTCTAGCTGATATAGAATTAGTAAAATGTGTTACTCCAGTTAAACGACGTGCAGCATCAGCATTTACTGTCTGTTCTAACGTTAAGTCAACGGGTATTCTCGAAAAAATATTTTTTGTTCTTTTAATGCCAAACATTCCCTTGTCGAATTCTACAGCAAGTTTTGGATGGGTTTTATCTAAATTTAATAAGTTATCATGATATTTACAAAGCCAGCGGGAATAATTTTGATGATTGAACAGAAAAAAGATGTCATTTAATTTTGGAATTATATATTTATATGTATCAAAATCTCCGGTACGAATACTGCGCGAAAAAATTAAATAATTTTGTATTAAGTTCATTAAAATTATATAAAATTGAGCGGTATAGCCATGGTCACCAGCCACAGTTTTCTCCTTGTACGCTATGTATTTTTTAATAAGTTTGGATAAATCTTCATTCTCAAAAGTAAGGGGAGATACCTTTTCAATAAAAATTGTATCAAGCAACTCACGAATGGAATCATCAATTGTTATTTCATTATCTGTCAGAAACTGATCAAAATGCAACATATGGAACGTAAAATATAGTATAGGGTATAAACGCTTACATCTATTAAAATGTTTTCCAGAGATAAAGCCGTTCACTGAGCCACTAGCTAAAAGTTCTGCTTCAACCATCAAAGTAGTAAGCCCACATTCGTCTATAAATTTTCCTATAGCGTGAAAATATGCCATCATAATGTGAAAATCGCCCAAGCGAATGAAAACGTTGTCAAATAAAGGTTTTTCAATATTTTGTATTTGCAAAGCCATTTTAGCAATAGCTAAATCATAGGAGACTTGCATGTAATTTTGCTTGCACTCTGAAGCTATTTGTTGAGCTTGTCTTAATGTTAAGTATACGACAGATTGATTTGTTGGAGAAAGATTTATGGGTGTTAAATAACTTACTCTTTGCTGGGTACTATCATCACTAATAATTTTGCTATTAAAACCAACCCATAAAGGTGTATTTGGTATTTCAAGAAAATGAGATAATAACCATAAAAAGTCAATTTTTTTCATGTAGTTGGCATTACTAGAAGTAATATTCCGTAATGGACTTTCTAGTGGTAACAAGGTATCTTTGAAAATCAGAGCTTTGTTATAATTTTGAATTTCAGGAGCAATTGCATCAAAAGTTCTTCGCCTCTTACACAAAGGAGATAAATTTCCTTTATTTGCCGCAGAATTCATCTCATGGCCTTCCTCGATATTTTGGTATAAAATTCCAACAGTATCGTGCAATGTATCTTTCCCATTAAGAGTTTCTACATACCTATCATAATTATCAAACGCTATACCCGTGCAATAGTCTGGTAATAAAACTGTATTTAAAGGACATATCACTGACTTATCATTTGCATAAAAAGTAGCTTCCGTTTCTAGTTCTTCAATAGTGTGATAACTACAACAATGACCATATCTATTACATATGTCAACTACTTTACGACTACTAGTTATGCTTTTTAAAGTCATACCTAATGTTATATGTTTAGAAGTTTTAATTTTACCGTCAGAAGCAGCATAGATTATATCGCAGGCTATAGAATAAATTTTTCTCATACAATTTTCGCTTTTAAGCCTTCTTGAATCATTATTAGTTATTATACATCGCAAAAGACTAATCAAATTCTCGGGAATGTCATCTATATCGCACTCACCGGCAATCAGGTGACTTGTCTCTAATTTTCTAGGCAGACGTTTTTTGTTAATAGATAAAATAGATTTTCTAACCCTAGTGCCGACGCGAGTTTGTTCTTCCAAATCGGTAATTTCGCCAAAAGTGCTCTCATTTATGTTACAACTCATTCGAGAAGCTATAAGTTTTTTCTTGAAAATTGTTATAATTTGTATCTGATTACCAAACCGGTTAATAAATTTATCTAACAAATGATGTTGAAAAAAATTACTGTCAAAGTCAACTTGATTTTCTTTTGCAAGATTACTTAATATTGTTAAATACTTATCCGTCAACACTTTTAAAGAATAAGAATTTTTGTTTTCAATTAAATTAATTTCAACGTAATCACATATTTTTTCAAATGCTTTTTTGTGCAGATCTCTCACGTCATGCCATACTGTTCGCTCATTAGTAGGTCCATTAAATTGATAAACATACACTTGCTTACATTGAAAATGATAATAATAATACGAGCCTATAGAACTAATTTTGTTAAGCATTAGAGTATCATTTAATCCTTTCGCAACATTAGTAATAGTATTAAGAAGTGACTGGTCTGATGACTTATGTAATGGTACACGATGACATTTTTTACTCCTCTTTCTTCTTTTATCGCAAAACAAGCATCCCTCGTCTTCTTCGATATGACTTTCCGTTGCATGTTCGGTTGTTGTAAAGTCGATTGATGAATCTATTAATGAATAAAAAAAAATAAGTAATAATTGTTACAAATTTACTCAATTTGCACGGAAAAAATGATATACTATACCTACTATGAAACATCCGCCAGGTCAATAGATTTCAAAATAATTGTTTTAAACGAATACTTAAAAAAATTAAATGGTTTGGAATTTTGTTCAAACAATTATTCCGTATGTCTAACAGAAATTATATTTTTTCTAAAAATTATAAATTTATGTACCTACAGCTTCGGTCACTGTTTTATTTACACCTTCATTTTTACATGTATTTTAAATAATTTTTCGAGTTATTTATTTACCTTTTATTAATTTTAATCAACCTATTCTGGGTTTGCTACTGGTACCTAATTAATGTCACTTTGACGTAAAAATCTCGTGTAAACGAGACAAAAATTCAAAAAACCAGCTATTAATCTTATGAAAAAGTGTAAACTCTGCAATGGCAGCAGTTATACAATTCTCAAGACAAGCCTTATTTTTTTAATTAATTTGGATCTCAAATAATCAATCAACTATATTGAAAGTATAATTGATTTCGATACTGTGTATATTGCAGTAGGTACATATTGCATATATATTATCCAATAATTACTTACCGGTATTTAAATTTTCCTCTGAAGATCCAGTTTTATTGTTGTAAGCTTCTACAATGGCCTTGTCAATCGATGTAAAAAACTTTTTACAATTACCATGATGACCACTTACATTATTCACCGAATCCGGCAAAATAATTTCTTGATATTTGAGTTTACACGCTTTTCTAATATCCAATATATCTCTGCAATATTTTAAAGAATCTTCATTGAACAAAATAATTCTATCATTTTCGTTACAAGCAATTTTTAGAACACACGAAGCAATAACGTTTTCATCCATTTTTGAATACAACAATACAACCGTTCACTCAAAAATCACAGGCGTTACATAGGCGTTACATGCAAGGATATCAAATATCGTTATTTGGATATCAAATTCCACGCTCCAAGAGATTCGTGTCGGAACTAACCCAAGCGGATGATGACGCAGGAAATTCAAAATTTAATTTCGGTAGGAAATTTTAAATATAGCTTTAACTATTTAAATATAATGTTGTCCAGTTGGAATTTTTTTTAAATTGGTAAATTTTTAGGAAAAATAACCCCCACCTAGCTCTGTGCCCTTCTGGATTTTGATCATAGACATTTAAATTAATCAATTGTGCAAATTGCAGACATATTCTCGAGGACGATCATCACTCAAAAGTTTTGCATATTGACCCCTTTGGTCCCCCATGCAGCATTACGTCTCTAGAGAGTTTGCTAAGTTACGTCATGATTTACTTATTCCCAAATTTTGGTGCACTATCCCGATCACGAACGCCACAAAAACCTCTTATAAATTTAATACACACTCCTGCCCTTACCCCTTTGTTCCCCACACAGCGTTCCGCCCGTATATATTTTGTTTAGCTACGTCATGACCTATTTATTCCCAAATGTTGGTGCACTATTTCTATCAAGAACGTCACAAAAAACTCCTTATAATTTATATATTCACCCCTGCCCCTGCCCCTACCCCATTGTCCACAAAAGCAGCATTCTGCACCTGGGTATTTTACTTAGTTACGTCATGAACTAGTTATTCCAAAATTTTGGTACATTATCTCGATTATAAGCGTCAGAAAAAAATAGTAAAAGCCGCGAATTTGATCCTTTATAACTACCCTCGTCCCCCCTCTAGTTTCCGGCTCTGGGGATTTTACTTAGTAATGTGATGGTCTACTTATTCCCAAATTTTAGTGCACTATCTCGATCAGGAACGTCACAAAAAACCCCTTATAATTTTTATATTCACCCCTGTCTCCACCCCTTTGTCGGCCCCGCAGCGTTCCGCCCCTGGAGATTTTAATTAGTTACGTCATGACCTACTTATTCCCTAATTATGGTGCACTACCTCGATCATGAGCGTCACAAAAAACCCCTTATAATTTTTATATTCACCCCTGTCTTCACCCCTTTGTCGGCCACGCCGCGTTCCGCCCCTGGAGATTTTAATTGGTTAGGTCATGACCTACTTATTCCCAAATTTTGGTGCACTATCTCGATCATGAGCGTCAGAAAAAAAATAATAAAAACCGCGACTTTGACCCCTTATAACTACCCTCGTTCCCCACTCTGGTTTTCGGCTTTGGGGATTTTACTTAGTTAGGTCATGGTCTATTTATTCCCAAATTTTGGTGCACTATTTTGATCAGGAACGTCACAAAAAACCCTTTTAATTTTTATATTCACCCCTGTCCTCACCCCTTTGTCGGCCACGCAGCGTTCCGCCCCTGGAGATTTTCATTCTTTACACCATGGTCTACTTATTCCCAAATTTTGGTGCACTCTCTCGATCATGAACGTCACAAAAAAAAATAATAAAAACCGCGACTTTGACCCCTTATAACTACCCTCGTCCCCCACTCTGGTTTCCGGCTCTAAGGATTTAACTTAGTTATGTCATGGTCTACTTATTTCCAAATTTTGGTGCACTATCTCGATCAGGAACGTCACAAAAAACTCAATTATAATTTTTATATTCACCCCTCCCCCACCCCATTGTCGGCCACGCAGCGTTCCGCCCCTGGAGATTTAAATTAGTTACGTCATGACCTACTAATTCCCAAATTTTGGTGCACTATCTCGATCATAAGCGTAACAAAAAAAATAATAAAAACCGCGACTTTAACCTCCTATAACTACCCTCGTCCCCCAATCTGTTTTCCGGCTCTGGGGATTTTACTTAGTTATGTCATGGTCTACTTAATCCCAAATTTTGGTGCACTATTTCGATCAGGAACGTCACAAAAACCCAATTATAATTTTTATATTCAACCCTTCCCCCACCCCTTTGTCGGCCACGCAGCGTTCCGCCCCTGGAGATTTTAATTAGTTACGTCATGACCTACTTATTCCCAAATTTTGGTGCACTATCTCTATCAAGAGCGTCACAAAAAAAATAATAAAAACCGGGACTTTGACCCCTTATATCTACCCTCGGCCCCAACTCTGGTTTCCGGCCGTTGGGGAAAGTAATGTACACAACTAGTTTAACATATCCCCATATAGGTTTTCCATATTACTTATCACGCACAAAATCCGCTTCTATCTCTCCGACTAATAGTTTACTTCTTTTTAATGCCAAAAAGTTTTATTTGTCCAATAAAAAGATACATTTTGCGATTTTAATACATTTTTGTTTTTTGTACTTTTTTTTCTTTAAATAGATATGGTCACCGTACATAGTTGTAATAAATTTTGTGGAAGTATAGAAAACAAACGTTTTTCAGTGTTTTATTGTGAGAATTTTAAAATTGTTAACCAATCCTATATTGTAGTAAATTGAATTACGCAACTTTTATGTCAGTACAACTTTTCTCGGAAATGAATACTTTTAAAGTTATAATCAAAAAACGAAAAAAAAAAAATCGAATTTTTCCTTAATTTATTGACATTTTGAGTATTTAAACAATGTTCCGGACCTTTTTGAGAGGGAGCGGGATAACTCAATTATTATTATATGAGTTAATTCCAAGCAATTTATGCAAAAAATATGAGTCACCTCTCAACGTCCGTCTCAAAACAGATGCGCCCTGGACTACAAAGGAAGTTACTTATCGGACCACCAGATATTTAACCGTATAGTACAAGGTATTTGATTGATCAATTATGAGTAATAATCCAATGTTTTAGTCCATTTTGATTCGCTAAAATTTCCATAGCACACGTCTATGAAAAGAGATCGATTGTGGATAATTTAGGGCCGCAAACAAGCACTGTTTGCACCACTCGAGTCGGTTTTCTTTATGCGCCTTTTCCTCGGTAACTGCTCTCGTGTTATTGCGCTGATGATGCCGCAAGGGTGAAGTCAACGAGTCAACCCCATAAAAGAACTTTTGCTTTGACAACGACGACCTTATTAAGCCAGACTGCTGATGAAGGAAATTGGTCTCTAATGAATATTTTCTTTTGTTTTTATCTTTTTTTAAAGCCACTTCGTACAAAGGAATTAAAAGGGGGCGAATCTAGCTCTGTACTCGTCGTTTGTGCTTTCTACAATTACTAGACACCGACGGGAATTCAGGGCAGTGGTGGCGCTTTATACAGGGTATAATATAAATGGAAAATGTTAAAATAAAAGTTAAAACTGGTCGTACTTCAAAGATTACTGAAAGAGATGAGCTTATTCTCGAGAATTGGCTGTAAAATGTGCCTATACTGTTGGTAGACCAATTTAAAAAGCCACTTTAAAATTGCACAAAATTGAATATGGATTGTACAGTATACAAATCATTACAGGCAACACTTATCTCATCTACAAGATTTAAACTTATCATCACACTTTAGGCAAAGGAAAAACTTCTTCTTACAAAGCAAGAAAAAAGAAACCCATTTTTATGGACAAAAGAGCACCGAAACTGGTTTCAAAGCCAATAGGATTCAATTATTTGGTGTGATGAATCTAAGTTTGAGGTTCGTGTTGGCGATACACGAAGTAGAGATATCCGAATACCAGGGGAAGAGTATCACCCAAAAGAAATATTAAGTTCGCGATATCTGTGATGGTCTGATGTTGTGTGTCCTCTTGAGGAGATGGACATCTAATTTTCATTGATGGTCAATTATAGAAAGTACAAAAATAATTATTGTCGAAGATAGGTAGAAGAATATGGTCATTAAGCAGTCCGGACTGGAGTAATAAACTTCCTGACTCTTTAAGGGGGGGGGGGGGCAACATTCATATTTAAACAAAAACTAAGCATAAAACAGAAAATGTCTCAAGAGGGTTACCTCACGTAATGTCCAAAGAAAATTCATGCAAAATTTCCCGGGGATCGGTCCAATAGTTTTGAGTTACAATGTACACCGTATGTATTTGAAAAAAGTAATTTTGAGAAAAACGCGTTTAAAGTTTTGTCAACCTTTATTTTCATTTTTTGGTATGTCAAATAGTAAAGTGATGCACACCGGAATATGTTTTTGAATCGCGGAGTAATTTACAAAAGAGAGGGGGAACAGCTGTTGAATGTTTCTACGCTCAAACACTCTGGCGCATGGCGTGAAGCTGCTGCAAAGTGAGCTGAAAATAGGGACATTCACATGCTGTATTTTTAGTAATTTTGCTCTGATCATTTTGAAAATTTCAGGGAGTATTCTTGAAGTTATGTACTTTCATTTAAAATAATAAAAAAAAACAAAATGTTCAAACCATGATCCACCCTTTAACAGTATTAACACCTCTTAAGACTACATACTAGATACATACAGTCGGAAAAAATGAAAGAATACCCATGAACGATTACATCAATCACTTATTTTGTATTTGCTATCTTTTTCAACAAACGTTTGTTATAGAAAAAGACAGCAAATACAAAATAAGTGATTGATGTGATCGTTCATGGTAGTCTAAGATCCGAATAGGAGGTCAAAATGTACCCATCTGCTTGCCGGATTAAACATTTTTTACATTTTATATTAAATATACCAACTACACTAGTAGTATAGTATAGTTGATCCAAAAGATGGCATAACCCAGACATCCAAAGTGAAACTTATCCTTCAACACCAAATTGTTCTATATGGTCCACACAATGTCCAGAAAAAAGTCACACCATTTTGAGCGTCGGGTTTGGGGGGGAGAGGGGGGAGAAATCGGTAAATTCGTAGTTTTTCGCCAATATTTCTAAAACTATGCGGTTTAGCATGAACAACCCTCTATACAAAATTGTTCTACATTAAATTTGAAATAAAAAAGGCCCTATATGCATAATCTTTCTAAAATGAATGGTTCCAAAGTTACGGAGGTAGTATAGTATACCTGGTCCAAAAAAAGGCCTAACCCAAACATCCAAAGTAAAAGTTTTCCTCCAACACCAAAATGTTCTATATGGTCCACATATTGTTCAGTAAAAAGTTACACCATTTTGAGCGTCCGGTTTGGGAGGGAGATGGGAGAGAAGCCGGTAAATTAGTAGTTTTTTTACGTTTTTCGTCAATATTTCTAAAACTATGCTCTAGCGTAAACAATGTTATATACAAAAATATTCTACATGAAATTTAAAACAAAAAATGTTGTATACATAATTGTTATAAAATCAACGGTTCCAGAGTTACGGAGGGTGAAAAGTCGAAGTTTTCGATACTTTTTATATTTATTGGGCAATATTTATGATATAATTATACCAAAAACCCAGACATCCAAAGTGAAAGTTATCCTCCAACACCAAATTGTTCTATATGGTCCACATAATGTTCAGAAAAAAGTCACACCATTTTGAGCCTCGGGTTTGGGGGGAGAGGGGGGAGAAATCAGTCAATATAAAAAGTATCGAAAACCTCCAATTTTCACCCTCCGTAACTCTGGAACCGTTAATTTTATAACAATTAAATATAGAACCTTTTTTGTTTTAAATTTTATGTAGAACATTTTTCTGTAGAACATTCCTTACGCTAAAGCATAGTTTTAGAAATATTGACGAAAAACGTAAAAAAATTACCAATTTACCGACTTCTCCCCCATCTCCCCCCCAAACCGGACGCTCAAAATGGTGTAACTTTTTACTGAACAATATGTGGACCATATAGAACAATTTGGTGTTAGAAGGAAAACTTTTACTTTGGATGTCTGGGTTAGGCCTTTTTTTGGACCAATTATACTATATTACCTCCGTAACTTTGGAACCGTTCATTTTAGAAGGGTTATGCATAGGGCCTTTTTTATTTCAAATTTAATGTAGAACAATTTTGTGTAGAGGGTTGTTCATGCTAAACCGCTTAGTTTTAGAAATATTGACGAAAAACGTAAAAAACTACGAATTTCCAGATTTCTCCCCCCCTCCCCCAAACCCGACGCTCAAAATGGTGTGACTTTTTTCTGAACATTATGTGGACCATATAGAACAATTTGGTGTTGGAGGATAACTTTCACTTTGGATGTCTGGGTTTGGGTCTAACTATACCATACTATAGGGAGTTTTACTTCATGTTAATTTTATTTTTTTTTATTAAATTTCATACATAGACAAATCTTTCTAGCATGGGTTGCCTATCAAAATCGTGTCATAGCTATCCTTAAGGGGGTGGGGCTGAAGGGGTTGAAATCAATATTCCAAACACATTTTTTTTTTTGAAAGTATGGTAGAATTATTTTATTTTTAAAGTAAATAGGCATATTCAGTACAACTCATAGATTACTCAAGAAAAAATTCAAGGAAAAATACAAAAAAATAAGCCAACGGTGGCAAATCTTTAAGAGACCTCAAAATATAATGAATTTTGCGGTGGACATCAGAACTCATCATTGAATCATGGTAAACAAAAAATTCAAAAAGATTTTATTACCTTATTATGAGTGTCTCGAGGTAACGCTGTCAAGTTTTTTTAGTTTTATCTAATTTTGACTTTGTGATACCACTCGGAAGTCAAAACAACGAATTTTTTTTGTAAAAAAGGGTGAAAATTAAAATATTTATTATTGTTAAACAAAAAATAAGCATACAACAAAAAATATCTCGACAGCTTTACCTCAAGGAATGTCTAAAGAAAATATATACAAAATTCCAGGTGGGTTGGTCAAGTAGTTTTTGAGTTACAATGTCTACAGCCTTGGAAAAAAGGAGTTTAGAGGCAAACGCGTTTAAAGTATTGTCAACTTTTATTTTCAATTTCTTTTTTGTCTTTCAAATCGTAAAATGATGCACACCAGAATATCTTTTTGTATCGCGGAGTAATTTACAACAGAAAATAAAAATAGCTGTTGACCGTTTTTCACTACGTTCAAGCGTGCTGGCGCGAACCTACTGCAAATCGAGTCCAAGCTAGGGCTATTGAACACTATCTCCCCTACCTTCGACGCGTTTAATAGCAAGTTCGTGCCAACGCGCTTGAGCGTAGTGAGAAACGGTCAACAGCTGATCTTATTTTCTTTTGTAAATTACTCCGCGATTTAAAAACATATTTCGGTGTGCATCACTTTACCATTTGACAAACAAAAAAGAAATTGAAAATGAAAGTTGACAATAGTTTAAACGCGTTTTTCTCAAAACTGCTTTTTTCAGGCTGTAGACATTGTAACTCAAAAACTACTTGACCAACTCACCTGGAATTTTGTATATATTTTCTTTAAGACATTCCTTGAGGTAAAGCTGTCGAAATATTTTTTGTTGTATGCTTATTTTTTGTTTAACAATAATAAATATTTTAATTTTCACCCTTTTTTACAAAAAAAAATTCGTCGTTTTGACTTGTGAGTGATATCAAAAAGTTAAAAAAACTCGACAGCATTACCTCGAGAAACTGATAAGCTAATAAAATCTTTTTGAATTTTTTGTTTAACATGATCCAATGATGCGTTCTGATGTCCACCCCAAAATTCATTATATTTTGAGGTGTCTTAAAAATTTGCCACCGTTGGCTTATTTTTCAGTATTTTTCCTTGAATTTTTTTCTGAGTAATCTATGAATTGTACTGAATATGCCTATTTAATTTAAAAGTAAAATAATTCTACCATACTTTAAAAAAAATGTGTTTGGAATATTGATTTCAACCCCTTCGTCCCCCCTTAAGGATATCTATGACACGATTATGATAGGCAACCCATGCTAGAAATATTTGTCTATGTATGAAATTTAATAAAAAAATGTTTCATCCGGCAAGCAGCATTTTGACCTCGTATTCGGATCTCGTACTATGGGTATTCTTTCCTTTTTCCGACTGTATTAAAAAATAGTGCTAAGTGTCACTATTAAAAAATAGTGAAGTTGTGTTAGGAATAGTCGGGTATATTTTATAAAGCTGCTTCGTTTTAAGTTAACTGATTTTATATTCGCCCAAGGATTCTTCATTGAATGGGTCCATCATTGTCAATAAACAACACAATAAAACCATCAACACTATCATCTCCTTTAATCCCTCCATCCTCATTTTACCATAGTTAAACTGCCGTTAAACTCATCAACGCGGAAGATCTCCCCAACGGTCTCGTTGTTTTAACAACCCCCGCTCCACATGATCGGTTCCCCAGCAGGCGACATTTAGCCTCATCAAAGTTATATGAAACCGCCCCATTTTATTGCCTCTTCAATTATTAACCACTCACTCGTCGTGTAGGAGTTGCGTAAAAGTTCTATAAATATTTTTGAGGTGCTCGGACAAGGTGAAGGACGACACAATAATATTTTTCACATTCATATTTAACCGATACTTGATGGTAATTTGTTATACATGGTGTGCCATAAGGATATTTCCTTATTATACCGGATACATCGTATATCGACGCACTATTTCCGTATCCTGTATAAATAAATAGTCAGCAAGAAGATCTACCCTAGAACACATAAGAAACGACGACATTAAACAACAAGAACATTAGGCTCCAGAAGAATTTTAAAAGTTTCTTGGGTGGAGAAGATTTGAAACTCCGCAAGACTAGAGCGTCTCACCAAAACTACTGAGATTATAAAAACCATCAAGAAAAGAAAGATGGAGTATTTCGGAAACGTAATGGGAGATTAAATGATGCAAGGGAAAATAGCAGGTAAACGCAGTCCAGGACGAAGAAGGGCTTCATGGTTGAAGAACTTGCTAGATTGGTATGGTATTGATACAAGCATGCTATTTAGGGAGCAATAATATTAAGATAGCTATGATGGTAAAACCAATGTTCTGAAAGGACATGGTACATGAAGAAGATACTGAGAGAAATTACTAGGAATTTATGTCATTGATAAGTATACATACGACACTTCTAGAAATTCCGAAATTCCAAATTTGAGATAAACGTACTTTTCGTTTACATTTACACAGATTAGGGGAGTGCATATAGATTTTCACTTCGCAAAAAATCAAACAAGATAGAACTTTTTGTAATTTCGTTAAGAAATGTTTAATAAACAACATATCAAAAAGTTCTACTCGAGAAGTGGGTGCGGGTGCTTAATTTTTTATTAAACAAATGAACTACGAAATTAGATGTTTTTTTAATAACTCCGAAAATATAAATTTTAGAAAAAAACTGACTTGACTATTGAAAAATTCAGAAAATTTTACAAAAAAACCTTATATAAAGAATTTTCTAAAATTAAATCTGTATCTTCTATAATTTTTTAATTATGACGCTAAAGTCACCCTTCTCACAAACATTGGCGCACTGTAAACTAACGTACGGCGAAGTGCATGGTTGAGTTATTCTAATGTAATTCTTTAACTAATGGGTCAAATGAAATTTTACAAATTGAACATGAAAGAAAAATAATTAAGCTATCTTATGGTTATAATAGAAAGAGATAAAATGTATGGGCATAACTACGGTGTGGGCAGAAAGTGAGCCTTACATGAATTTTGTTTAAAAATGTGTAACTAATACAGTTTTTCTTATAAAACTCTCAGTCAGTTTTGCACAACTTACCTTTCAAGCATCTTGCTAAATGATTTTTCATTCAAAAAAAAAATCTTAAAAATTTAATTCAAATGATGTGACGTCTCAAAAAATGTAATTTTTGAAACTTTCGTAATTTTATAGAATTACTACCACTTTAAGACGGTATTACTCAAGTTTGAACAGATCTATTGCAGTTTTATAAGTGCTTTTTTAAAGGTTAGGATGTAGTCTCTAAAATGCACTAACACTAAATTATTCTACTTTAGAAATGAAATAAACTATTTCTTTTTAAGAAAACTAAGAAAGATAACAAAAATGTAATACAAAAACCGAAAATTACCAGCTAAAAAAATGTTTGTACAAAGTGATCAAAACTTTTTTCTGTAAAATTTACCTAAAATACATTTACTAATAAGCTTCAACAATAATAAATGTTCAGCAAAAAAATTTTTTTAGCTCTTATACAGTATGTCTGCGTAACTTGGAACCTATTGATAACTTTTTTATTATCAGTTTACCGAAAAAAAGTTATTCTTTATAAAATACTCTGCATCGTATATAATCTAAGATGCAATCATCAAATATCAAATTTAATTAATGTTATACGAGGTATGTCAAAAAATATGAATTTCACTCAAGAGTAAAGTACCATTACATTTCACATTATCGAAAATTGTTATTAAGAAAAGTTGTTTGGAATTAAAAAATTTGTTTTAGTGTTCAATTACATCCTTCTAATTAAAATATTGTGAATAATAAAGGCACTTAACTCTTAAGAAAAATTCATATTTTTTACATACCTCGTATAAAATTAAAAAAGTTTGATGTCTGATGATTGTATCTTAGATTTTAGACCAGGGAGAGCATTTTATGAAAAATAACTTTTTTTTCGTAAAAGTGATAATAAAATAGTTATCATAATTGTAATAAAATGATGATGAGTATCCGTAATTTGAGAAAAAATTAAATTTTTTTTTGATTAGAATGATGTAATTGTATATTTAGACATAGTTTCTAATTTCAAACAACTTTTCATAATAGTATTTTTTGATATGCTGGAATATAAAGGTGCTTTACTCTTTAACGAAATTCATATTTTTGACACAACTCGTATAAAATTGATAAAATTTGATATCTGATGGTTGAGTTTTAGATTTTTGACTATTCAGAGCATTTCATTAAGAATAACTTTTTTTCGTAAAATTGATAATAAAAAAGTTTTCTATGTGGTTCCTAGCTACGCAGACACACTGTATAAGAGCTTCTGTATAAGAATTTTCAAATTGCAATGCCATATTCGGATTCAGCATAATCAAAAACAAAATAGAAACATATTTGATCAAAGTAAAATGATTAATTTAACGATATTTTTAAAATTATTTATACAAAACAAAACAATTAATAAACAATTAGCGGCCAAATCTGCGAGTAGAACTTTTTACTTTAACATGTATATAAACTAACAAAAAAAGTTTTAGAAAAATATAAGCTTGTTTGAATTTTTCCGAAACAATGCATGTTTTCGTTCTAATTGCACTCCCCTAGATATTTTTTTGAAGATACTTGGCACTTATTATCGTGTTTCTGTGCAAAGTGCTTATTTTATCTGCTAGTACTGTCCGTGACATCTGTGGATTTACTGCGATTTTCCATTGAGTGCATCAATCTGCCAACTGATTTAGAATAGAATAGTTTATTGTCACTGAAAATTATACAATTTTATGGACAAAGCTTAACATAGATTCACGAAAAAGATATACATAACAATAACAAATACAATTTTAAAAAATTAGATAAATCGTCAATAAAAAAAATATAAACAATTTAAAAAAGTGAAGTAAAAAAACAAAAACCAATATATTGCAAAATTACTATAAATTGCAAAATTTAACATACAACATAATATAATAAAACACAAACAAAGGAACTAATAAGTTTAAGCTGCTGTATGTGACACCCAATATATATAAATACACTTTTGTTACTTGTACATTACTGTGATTTCTTAGTTAGTCATTAAGAAACTCTTCTACTGAATAATATGGTCTTTTAGATAAATGAGCTTTTGTCATTTTACGGAACTTGAGAAAGGATGTTGCAGATTTGAGTTGTAAAGGGAGATGGTTGTATAGTTTTTTTGCTGAATATAGTATAGATTTCTTTACTAACTCAGAAGACGGGATCGGTAAATAGACATTAAAAGTTGAATTTCTGGTGGAGTAGTCATGATGAGGCCTTGCTGGAAAGACATGCATGTGTTTACGAATTAAGCAAACAGTTTCTAAAATATACAAAGATGGAAGAGTTAAAATTTCGTGATCTTTAAAGTAACTTCTGCAATGGGTTGTTCTTCTGAGGCCAAACAGATATCTTACTGCTCTTTTTTGTAATTTGAAAATAACATCAAATTGGGCAGCTGTACTAGACCCCCAAAAAGGAAGACCGTATCGAAGATGAGACTCGAATAAAGAAAAATATGTTATTTTAGAAGATGATAAATTGAGTTCCTTCGAAACAGATCTTATGGCATAGCAGGCCGAGGCGAGTTTCTTACTTAACAAATCGATATGAAGGGACCATTTGAGGTTGCTGTCTAAAAGAATACCAAGAAATTTTACAGAATCAACGGTAGAGATCTGGCTGCTATTCACAAGCAGGGGTTGAAGAGCACCTTTATATGATAATGCTACCGTTTTATCCACGTTAAAGGAGAGTAAATTAGAGTCAGACCAGGTTTTTATCGTAAGAAGATCAGAAGTTATAGTTGCATGAAGAGTTGCAATAGTTGAGTTGCTCCAAGTAATACTGGTATCATCAGCAAAAAGAAAAATTTTTCCATCGATTTTTAAATTAGTGATGTCATTTATAAAGATCAGGAAAAGTAGAGGACCCAATACTGAACCTTGTGGTACTCCACATATAATGTTTTTGAGACTAGAGTCAGTATCATTTGCTCTAACCAATTGTTTCCTATTATCTAAGTAAGATTTGAACCAATTCAAAGAAATACCTCGAATTCCATAGTAATTAAGTTTTTTAATCAAAATGTTGTGATTTACACAATCAAAAGCTTTGGAATAGTCACAGAAAACAGTGGCAGTATAAAGATTATTGTTTAGTGCTTGGTAAACCTCGTGAAGTACAGAAAACATGGCATCAGTTGTACATTTATTAGTTAAGAAGCCGAACTGATTTTGTGATAAAATATTGTTATCAAAGAGAAAGGACATAAGTCTGGTTTTTATGAGCCTCTCAATAATTTTGGAGAGTACCGGTAGTAGGGCAATAGGTCTATAGTTGCAGGCATTAGATTTTTCGCCACCTTTATGAAGAGGAATAATAATGGCTGTCTTTAGGCACTCTGGAAATTTACCGTTTTCAAAGGAATCATTAATTAGTGACACGAGGAGTTCTAACACATTATCTGTGAGATTTGAGAAGATTTTTATGGATAGTCCATCAGTTCTACAAGATGATTTGCTTTTGATACTATTGATCGTTTGGATTAATTCAGATTTATAGATTGGTCTTATAAAGAATGAATTCGAGACAATTTCTGAATTATGGAGATAGGAAATGGGATCTTGTTGAGACTGAATAGTTCATGTTATATTTTTACTCACGTTAATGAAGTATTCGTTTAGATTTTCAGGGTTTGGAAGGGCAAATGTTTGAGCTGCGTGGGTTTTATTTCGAAGATCGTTTATTATGGACCAAGTTTCTTTTGCAACACTTTTGGAGCTTCCCAGACGATTTTGATAGTAGGCTTTTTTAGCTGATTTGATGAGTTTTAGGTATGTGACTCTGTAATTGGTGATATATTGAGTGACAGAGACGTTGGTAGTAAATTTCTTGATATAAAGTAGTGAACGCATATTTTTTGCTGATATGCGGATACCTTTGGTAGTCCAGGGTTTGCGACGTTTTGGCTTAATCGTAATTAAAGGAAATGCCTTATTGAAGATACATACAAGCTTCTCCAAAAAATCACTGAAATTATAGTCCACGTCCGTAGAAGGAAAATGCCAGTCAGAAGTTAAACATAAATTTTGAAATTTATGAAAATTCCGAGCGGAAAAAATCCTACTTAAACGTCGGGTTTTCGAGGAGGGTTTGCTGAAGATGTTAAATTTCGTATATACTGCTTCATAATCCGATAGTTCCGCATTAATAACTGTAGAGCAAACATTAAGGGGTGAGAAATCGGAGACAATATAATCAATTATGGTAGATGTAGTTTTTGTAATCCTTGTAGGAGAATTAACGTGCATTGAGAGACCATATGATTCAAATATGTTGACCAAGAACATTTGGGTAGCACAAGCAGCAGCATAATTTATGTTGAAGTCTCCGCATAGAATTTTTCTGCTCTTCTGAGGCAAGTCATCTAACAAATTTAGCAGGTTCTGAAAAAATAGTTCCACGAAAGAGTCAGGTGATCTATAGATGCAAATAATGTAAAGATTAAGATTTTTATTAAAAACTAAGGAAAATTCAAAGAAGGCTTCATTCAACAAAAAGTCATATTTTGTTATCAGAGAAAAATCATTGTTTGCAGAAAGAATTAGGGTGCCTCCATGAGCTGAGTTTGGACGATCATACCTAGCAATTGTGGTATATTTCTCTACAAAAAAAGGCTCGTTGACTGCAAGCCAGTGTTCTGTAACAGCAACTATCTGGGGAAATCCTAATTCCTCTAGAAACAAAAACAATTCGTCGGTTTTATTTCTTATAGAACGAATATTAATCAGAACCATACTAAAGTTGTCATCACTAAAATTATTCGAGGTTTATAGTTCTTCAGAACACGTCGTATTATTTAAAAATTTCGTCTTGGAGAGCTAGTGGAATAATAATTTCGGTGACATTCCCTTGATTTTTGCAGGTGAATAATTCTGTCCGAAGTGAGAAAAGACCTAAAAGCAGCAAGATCAGCGTCTACTTCATCTGCACCGATTCCATAAGCATCGTTGAATTCTAGAATTTTTCTTAGATCTTCACTCTTAGTCGGAAGTCCTTCGGAAGCCAGAAACAGTTTAACACTTGTGTTGGTATACCCATCATAAAATACTGATGCAGGTTGGTCGTGTAGAAAAGCAAGATGAATTTTAATGGCCTTCAAGATATCCGGTTCCCTTAATCTGGCTAAAAGATATCGACTATTCGAGTTATTGGTCAATCTAACTCTTGGTGGGGTCAAAGGATCCAGATTTATCGATGGTTCTAAAGTATCCTTCTTAATGAAATTAATATGAGAACGGAAAGGATCTTTAGATTTGCACATTGCAATGGCCTGCTTGTCTGTCAGTATATTTGTGGTATCAACTTCATTCTTGTTGTTACTTGGAATGGTAATTGGATTTTCCAAGTTAACCGTGCTTCTGATGTTCTTCCGATTTATATCTGTCTCAGATGAAGTCGTTGGTTCGGAGTATAAGGATTCTGTAGACCACTTAACGTTTACACCCGGTGGCCAAATTTCTTTATTAAATAATAAGTCAATAGATGTTTTAGACTTAATACCTATTTTGAATGAGGAGCCAGTATCTGAGTTGGCATCTTTAAGGAGGGCGTAACATCTTATAAATTCCTTGATACCTAGCTTCTCTTTAATGTAATGAACTACTTGTATAGGTGTGTATATTGGGGCTAAGTTGCTAATGACGACAAAGTGACATTTATCTTCTGCAATTTTTGTTTTTTTGACTGTACTGGTTTCGAAATGCTGGGTGTCTTCAGTTTGGGTACTTGAAGTGGCATATACAATGTTTTTCTTCGATACCTCTTTCTTCGTTGGTATAGTAGGTAGTTTGTTGGAAAGATTACACATTTGATTAGATATTTCACTGATGTGTGAAGAGAGCCTCTCTAATCCCAACTTTATCTCAGATGAATTTGTATCTTGGACTTGTATTTTAATCGTGTCATTTGAACAGCCGAAAAAAACTGACGATATATTGAAAATATCTTGTTCCATCTGCCTTATGGATTTTAAAAGATACTCAGGATTTAACAAGTTATGAATTTCGTCAATTTTTTTTGTAAGATAGTCTAATTTGTCGTCATTTTTTGCTAATAAATCATATGTCTCTATAAATACAGGCAAATTATCTGTGAGTTTTTTAGTAACTTGAAGTAAGGCGTCAAAGTTCTCTTGTGGTATTTGATTTTTTGTTAAATTTGTTACTTTTTCATTTAAACATCTGAGGCTAGGTGAATCACATAATGTACAGAAATATTTTAAATGGGCATTTTTTGGATCTAGTAGAGTTTTTGAGGTGGTTTTATTGAGATCAGAACACTTGAGACAAAAATATCGTCTACAGTCCCCATGACAACGTATCTTGTATTTGTCGTTTTCGGAAAATTCAATCAAGCAAATATCACAATTGTAGATCATGGTGGTCAAGGTTAAGCAATATTTAATTGGGTCGTTGAATGTAAAAAAAGTAAACAAAATGTAGAATAGTCAAACAAATCTGGTAACACTTACAACGAGTTTAGTTACACAACACTCCAAAACAATAACAAAAACACTTAAACAAATTTGAGTAAGTCGGTCGTGATGACAACCAAAACAAAACACAACTGGTCACATCGACGACTGAAAACGAACTGAGCATTTAGAGCATTAGAATTTAGAGCATCTTATCTTCTGGCTATGTCTGGATCCAGATTTCTCGCTGCTATTGCTGTGTCATCGGCATAATAGACTAAGCATTGTTGGCAGAGTGATTGGGTGTGGCCGCTGTGTATCTACAGGAAGCTTGACACTACTTCCCTGTGGAACTCCAGCTTGGATCATTCCGACTTTAGACAAGACGTGTCCTATGTAAAACCTGAACTTCCTACTGGCTAGGTAGAACGAGATAATGCATGCCATTGCCTTGCTAGGGTCATTTCATATGAAATCAACCAATAAAATGGTGACTTTGGATTTTCATCTTCCCGATTTTGATAATTTTTGGTACACTTATTCTACTTATAAAGTAGATGAAAAATCTGAATTTTCAAATTTTTTGGTCCAGTAGTTTTTTTGTAATTAATTTTTGAAAATTACAAAATTACCAAATTTTGCTCTTACATAGGTATAGAAAAATAGGAATATCTGTAAAACTACTTATTGGATATGCATGAGCGATACCTTGTTAAAAAGGTCTTTTAAAGGCCTTTCAAACGATGTGTCACATGACACATTTTCAAAATAAAAAAATTTTGAAAAAATTTTTTTTTTTATTTTTTTTCAAAAACACCATTTTTATTTTTTTTTCAAAAAAATATATATTTTTTGCCAATATTTTAGTGAGATACTGACCAAATTTTAAGATGGAGAAATCATGGGTTTAGGTACAAAAAATAAATAAAGTTTTCAATACACATGATTTTACCTTAAAAAATTAACTTTTTATTAAAGCTAATTTGGTTTCTCTTGGTTTTTGTAAAACTTATTTTGTTTCTATGAACCACTTTTTAAACTAGATACAAAAACTTGCATGTTCACGTTTTAGCTAGGCCACACCTCAATTTCCCTGATTGGTCAGTCTTAGAAATAAATTAGAATGCATGTTTTTGCAGGAAAAATCCTGCATAAAAGAAGCACAGGGGTAAACTCATTTTTAATTTATTTGAGCTCAACAAATAGACGTTGGCGTATCTATTGTGGTGTAAGAGTACGTGTTTAAAACTGTAAAAAATTGCAAGTGTTGTTTTTTGAAAAATAGTGATTTAGGGGTTACGGCAAAACAATGTCTGAAAACCAGGCAAAAGAATGGTACAAGTATTCAACTAAGTGTTGTGATCCATTTAAAACTGGAAAACATTCAGGAAAACTTAGAAATGTTACTGAAGCCATGTGCAATCGCGTCGACATAAAAAAAGGAATGAAGATTTGTGATGGGTGTAGGCTAAAGTACATGAAGACTTTGAAAAATGCTGAATCTCCTGAAGCCGGGTAAGTTTTAATTTATTATTTTTTTTACAAAAGTAAACATCTACATTGGATTTTTTTATTATATAGACATGAACTTTATTTATTTATATTAAAAAAATATTTTTTATTTATTTTATAATTTTTTTGTAACTTTAACACTTATTCAGTTCTTTTTTTTTCAGACCTTCAACAGAAAATCCATCCCCCAATTTTAAAGCCGAACCTAAGGTTGGACCAGACCTGTCTTTAGAGCTACTTAACCAATCACTTGAGCTTTTAGGAGAATCACCAATTAAAAAGAAAAGATTGACAATGCAGAAAGCGGAAAAGGTTAAAACTGTTATTGAGAAAAAATTAAGAGAGGAAAGACGAGCTGAAACTGAAGAGCCACCTGTTGAAGCTGTAAAAGAACATGAATGCGAGATGGTACAGCAATTAAAGAAGAAATTTAGGGAACTTACAAAAAGGAGCGAGAAAATGCATTTGCTATCCTGCCTGCCTATTAGTTGGAGTAGATAAAAAATAGTGAAAGAATTCGGAGTCAGTCAGTATATGGCAAGGGCTGTTAAGCAGATGGTAAAAGAAAAAGGGATTCTGTCCACCCCAAATCCAAAGCCAGGAAAAACGGTTTCCCCTGAAATAGTCAAGTTAGTTACAGAATTTTATTTAAGAGATGACATAAGTCGTATGATGCCAGGAAAAAAAGACTGTGTTGTGGTCAAGCAAGAAAACCAGAAAGAACACGTTCAAAACGCTTACTTTTAGCCAACTTAAAAGAAATTTATGCCCTATTTAAACAAGAGAATTCTGAAGTTAAAGTTGGATTTACAAAATTTTATGAGTTAAAACCAAAAAATTGCATATTAGCAGGACAAAGTGGAACACACTCAGTATGTGTTTGCACTATTCATCAAAACATTAAATTAATGATTAATGGTTCAAAACTGAATAAAATAATTGTTAATGAAAATAACAAACCTAGCTATCCGGATTACTATGCTTGCTTAACCAAAATAATGTGTAATCCCCCAAATATTGATTGTTATTTGGACCGATGCTCAACATGTCCTGGCATAGAAAATTTGAAAAATCATCTTATGGAAAAGTTCAATGAATCCTTCATTGATAATGTTTCCTACAAAAAGTGGATTTCTGTTGACCGGTGCAATATGGAAACGGTGATTAAATCTACAGAAGATTTTGTTGAAGACTTTGGTGAAAACCTTTTAAAATTAAAAACACACTCATTTATTTCAAACATTCAAAAGGAATTTTATAATGAGACCAAAAATAATTTAAAAAATGGAGAAGCGCTCATTACGTCAGATTTTGCAGAGAATTACTCATTTGTTTTACAAGATGAGGTACAATCGTACCATTGGAATAATTCGCAAGCCACCCTGCACCCATTTGTGATTTACTACAGAAATGAGCAAGGAGAAATAAAGCATATGAATTATGTTTTCATATCTGATTGTTTAATACATAATACAATAGCTTTTCATTTATTTCTAACTGTGTTGATACCGGAATTGAAAAATGAAATTATGAATCTATCAAAAATATTCTACTTTTCTGACGGATGTGCCGCTCAATATAAGAACAAAAAAATTTTTTTAAATCTGTCCTACCACGAAAAAGGTTTTGGTCTTACAGCTGAGTGGCATTTTTTTGCCACATCACATGGTAAAAGTGCCTGTGATGGTCTAGGAGGCACAGTCAAAAGATTGGCCACTAAGGCCAGTTTGCAAAGGCCTTACGAGAATCAGATACTAACACCAGAGCAATTATTTCAATTTGCCACCGAAAATATTCACGGAATCACTTTTAAGTACTGTTCAACTGAAGAATATAATGAACATACTCAAAAATTAGAACCAAGATTTGCTAAAGCCCAAACAATACAAGGGACACAAAAAGTGCATGCGGTTATTTCTTTTTCAGAAACACAAATCATAACCAAAAATTATTCATTAAGTTCTGATCAACAAAAACAACTAATTCAGAAAGATTTGTCAGAATTAAATCAAATGGAACTTAAACTAATTGAATCTGGATTTGTAACGGTAGAGTATAACAATGCTTGGTGGGTGGCTTGTATTATAGGCAGAAATGATGAGACAAATGAAATTAAAGTTAGTTTCTTGCATCCAAACGGGCCAGCCCCCTCCTTTTATTACCCCAAACCTAAATCAGATATTCTAATTATTGAAAGAAAAATGATTTTAAGAAAAGTTCAACCCATTACCGCTACAGGTCGGACTTACACACTGACAAAGGAGGAAATGTCAGATTCCACCCACATTTTGGAAAGAAAAATAACTTTAAAAAATATTTAATTTATTTGAAATTTAGAGAAGCGTTTGTGTTACTTATAAAAAATTATTGTTTTCTATATTATAGCATGTATCTTTGACTTTTATGTGTTTTACTTAAAAAAGCTACCATTTTTTACATGTTTGAATATTGTTTTATTTTTTTTTCATATGGAACCCATCATTTCTCCATCTTGAAAATTGGTGTGTGTCTTAGTAAAACATTGAAAAAAAATATATATTTTTTTCAAAAAAATAAAAAATGGTGTTTTTGAAAAAAAATAAAAAATACTTTTTTCAATTTTTTTGAAAAAAAAAATGTAATTTTAAAATGTGCCATGTTATACATTATTTAAAAGGTTTTTAAAAGACCTTTTAAACAAGGTATCGCTCATGAATTTCTGATAAGTAGTTTTAGAGATATTCCTATTTTTCTATACTTATGTAAAGGCAAAACTTGTCAATTTTATCATTTTCAAAAATTAATAACAAAAAAACTACTGGACCAAAAATTTTGAAAATTTAGATTTTTCATCTACTTTATGGATAAAATAAGTGTACCAAAAATTATCAAAATCGGAGAGGGTGTCTGCCAAACCCCTGGTTGATTTGATATGAAATGACCCTGTATCCAAGTTGGCTGATTTTGTGAATAAGCCCTTTGTCTCACACTTTGTTAAATACCTTACTTTTTTAGGTTCCATGTACGCCCAAGGGTGGGTAAAAATGTCCACCTCGAAAATAGCTAATATATTTATTAAGAGTTGTTGAAAATGGATTAAACTTAAGAATCTTATGCTTAATAAACACAGCATCTTCTAAAATATTAATATAAACAATTTACAAACCTTACAACAAAATTACAATGTACAGCCGGTTCCTAAAAAAACTGATACGACTCTTAGTAAGATTTGATCATGTTGAGCAGTGTATTTGATTGATCTGACATTATATTGATTATGACAGACAAATAATAAAATAAACAAACAACAAACAACTGATTCATGAAAAAACTAATAAGTCTTTTAGAAAAATTTAAACGCAGGATGAAAGATTACATTATTACCGAGGGCGGAAAGCCCCTTAGAATAAACAAGCAGTTTCTATTGAATGAAATATTTGAAATTAAATATCACACCTTTTTTTATTTTCATCCATGTAACTTATTAAAATAAATATTATAGAAGTTTTCAGGGACTTTCAGCCCTCGGTAATAATGTAGCCTTTCATTCTGAGTTTAAAATTTTCAAAAATATTTTAGTTTTTTCAGGATTCGAAAAAAATGAATACAATTAAAATACATTGAGAATTTTGACATGCGTCACAATTTTGAATTAACTCAATGTAAAATTCTAAACTGTTGAATTCCAGCTTCCCTAATTATTTGACATCAAAAGACATTAGAAACTATTTGTAGATGATTGAAATATGTATTGAAAACAACTATTAAAATTGGTCTACGTAATTAAACATATTCCAAAATTTTGTAAAAATGTAATACATTTCAGTTTTCAGCCCAAACTTAGGCCACACACAATGCAATAATGTTCACATTTTTGAACTGTCAATATTTTTATTCTATCATCTATTGTTTAAAAACAATACAGTTGATAAGATACCCTCAGTTGCGGAGAAAGGATTAATAATAAAGTCTAATAACCGTGGAACAGAATAAGCTATCTGACAAATTTTAATATTTGGCAGTGACATTGACAGTATGTAAATATTAAGTATTTATCCTTCAAAATACACTGCTCAATTTTCTACAAAATACGCGTCAAGAGTCGTATCAGTTTTTTTTGGAACCAGGTGTACATCAAAATTAACATACCAATAAAAGCCAGTGTAGATACAGTGTAGCCATACACAATGTAGAACAAAAAAGTCCTATAACATTTTTTTCTAAAGTTAACCGTTTCCAAAAAAAATTACATTGTTCGTCATATAATCCATCCATCCAATGGCACTACAGCCCAAATCGAGCCTTGGCCTCCTTCAATAAGCTTCTCCAATCATTTCGATTTACCGCTGTTCTTTTCCATGAACGCGTTCCCAGGAAGTTCCTGGCATCCTCATCGACTTCGTCTTCCCATCTCTTTTTAGGTCTTCCAACCGGTCTTCTTCCCTGCATTCTTGCATTCAGCAATTTTCTGGGGATTCTATTCTCATGCATGCGGACCACGTGCCCTGCCCACCGTAATCTCTGTAGTTTAGTGTGTTGTGCTAGAGTTGGTTCGCTATATTGCTCGTATATTTCTCTATTATACCTAATTCGCCAGTTGTTATTTTCCCTTATTGGGCCCAGTATCCTACGTAATACTTTTCTTTCAAAGACATCTAATGCATTGGCAGATTTCTGTGTCACCACCCATGTTTCGCAGCCATAACTTACTTATGGCATATAAGCGAACATATGGTTCGTCATATAAGCGAACTTTTATTTTCATAAAATTTAAAAATTTGGCATCACTGAACAAGAACTGTTAGTGATCTAGGTTATTGACACCATAAAAATGTATGTCAGACAGTTACACCTGCAAAATAATTATGCCACCCCATTTTAGAAAATAACAAAACAAGAATTTGTTTGTTTGTTTAGGATGAAGACAGGGTTTAATGTAAATACTAAAGGCTACTGCTGCAACTATTTTTGAATTGTGATTGTCTATGTTTAGATTTTTGTATACATAGTTGTCAGATTTCAATTTGCATACCAAAATGTATTTTGGTTTTTTGGCCAAACGGTTGAATTTAAAAAAAATGTTATGACTTTTTTGCTCTACATGGTACCTTCTACCTATACCTTTAAGGAACGCACTATTTTCGGGGACACCCTGTATATGTCTCTCGATTACCTAGAATTTTTATAATTCTTATCGGACGCGGCAGTCTTTGAATTCAATTTTGCATGGTAATATTTTAACAGTCCATTGACAAAATGATGAACTAAGCGAGATAAAAATTACAATAAACCTGCCCAATCAGCAAAATATTTAAATTTACCGAAGTGATAAACAGTTGGAAACTATGAGTAATGCCATTGTCCATTCAAAAATAATATTCCAACGATTTTTCACTCACCCTGTCACAATCATTAAATTGTAGAACTGATAAAACAAATTTAGGTAGGTATAATATAATTTAAACAAAGGAACAAAAGGTATGTGTCCAGTAATCAGCTGACGTGTGTCAACTGATGATAATTAAGAATCTACATAGTAATAATACAATGAATACATTCTATAAAAACTAAAATTAAATAAACATGTAGAAACATCTTTTGTTTCTTGCTTTCCTTTTCCCTTTTCCGAACTACCTTATCTGTAACAGTAGATCCTAAGTTTTTTTTCTATTTATCGGGATTGTTGACCATATCATATTTTTATCCTTTATCATTCCACTGATCCATCTAAGTATTTTCATTTCTGCTACTTGCATTTATTGCTTTTCTGTTTTTATCACTGCCCAACATTTAGTTCCACCAAGTAGGGCTCTCGCAAGATAAAGATGACCTCTCCTTTTTATGATGAAAAAACTGGAACAGAAATATGCAACGAATGGAATGGAAATAAACCTAAAGAAAACTGGATACCTAACAACGGAGAATACAGAAATAAAACAGCTGGAAACAGACAAAGGTAAACAAATTAAAGGAACAGACAAGTACAAGTATTTAGGTTTCATAATATCAAACAAAGGAACAACGGAAGAAGATATAAAAAATAGACAAGGACAAGCAAGAGACTGCATACGAAAATTAATGAACCCGGTACTGTGGTATAAGAACATCAGCATAAAAATAAAAGGAAGAATAAAACCATGACAAGAAGCTTACTCACTTATGGGTGTGAAAATTGTACAATAAATAAGAAAACAATAAACAAAATAAAAGCAACAGAGATGGAATTCCTAAGGAGAAGCTGAGTAACAAGAAGAAATATAATAAATAACATAAATTAACATTATCAGAAGACCCATTAAGAGTGAACCCAGATATAATAGACTACATCGAACATAAGAGATTACCCTGGTATGGACATGTCAGAAGAGCAGACCAAAATCATTTGATAAATAGAATAACAGTGGAGCTCGATAGGAAGAAGGAAGAGAGTCAGCTCCCTAAGATCCTTGAGAGAGGAAGTGGACGAAGCAATGGAGAGAAGAAATCTACAATAAGGGGACTGGCAAAACAGAGAGAACTGGAGAAAACAAATTCTCTCAGTTTCCATTGAACTTTTCTGTTACACAACACACCACTCGCCTTCTTCCATTTCATCCACCCTACATGTACCTCTACTACATCTGAGATAATTATAAAACCATGACAAGTTAGCAATATCTCAACCGTTTTTATTTGATTTCAGCAACTGAAGTCCGTTGTCAAGAGAAAACCAAAGGAGGTCTTCGCTATGAAGTGATCCTTGGTGAGCCAGATGTCAAAGCTCCCCCACCAAAGTTGTCACTCTCTCCGAAGGGCAGCATGTCCGTCCAGGATATTGAAGATAAACTAAAGGCAGCTGAGGAACGCAGACAGGTAAGCGTTACATTCTCCTCATTTTGCAGTTTAAAGCCGGATTTATGTTAGGACGGGGCATGTACGACACGGGCCGTGGAACAATAGACGGGGCACGTCCCCGTTGTCGCCACGGCCCGTTGTACTATAAACTACCAAATATCTTTCATATTACACGATTTTTCAACGTGTCCCGCAAGACACATTTAACTTTTTACTAAGAAACTTACTATTTTCGTCATTTTCCAGCAATTGGAATCAAACAAAATGGCTGCTTGGTCTGCGAAAATCATGAAAATCGAAGAGGCCAGTCGCAAAAAGAACGAAAAGACTTGTCAATTCATATCTACCACTCGCGATGCTCTAGAACAAAAAATGGGCACTCACGTAGAGAAAAGGGAAGCATATATCACCGACTTAAGGTCAAAACTAAAGGTAAGCTCCAAATCCATCTGCAATTTTTTTATTGCTTCAAATAGTTTTTTATTGTCTTCAAGAACGTTGACCGTGATACCATTAACACTGGCAGCGAGCATATTCTCTTGAGAATATGCTCGCAATACAGATTAAATAGAAATGGTGACAAGATACGCCCCTGTTTAACCCCACGGAAAACTTGAATCGATTCAGAAGTATTCGGTCAATTTTGACATTAGGTTGCTGTTGGTAGTAGATATTTTGTATAATTCTTAAGTGTTTGTCGTCTATTACTACTCGTCCAAAAATTTCAATCATTTTTTCATGTCTAACTTTATCGAATGCTTTTTCAAAGTTGATAAAGCACACCATGATTTTTTTAACATAAGAACACCACTAAATAATGATAAATTCAAAGTTATCATCTTTTGTGTAGTAGTACTTCATCTTTAAGCGGCCCCTAGACGGTCAATATATTGTACAATATATTGTACAATAATATTAGTAGGTCGACACCCACACGATATTATTGCACAATAAATTAGTTCCCAACTGAAACTGGTGCTGCCAACACGTGGAAAAGGACAGCGAGTGGCTATTGCATTAGTTGTATCTATAACAAGCTGAAAATGCGAGCATTATCATAACGAAATCTTTATTTATTTACGCAATTTAATTCATAATATGGAAGATTGCTATTATGAAAAGTTGTTTAGAATTAAAAATTATGTTTTAATGTGCAATTATATCATTCTAATTTAAATGTTGTGAACTATAAAGGTACTTTACTCTTGATCGAAATTCTTATTTTTATATACCTCGTATAAAATTAATAAAATTTGATATATATAATGGTTGCATCATAAATCTTAGACCATGAAGAGCTTTTTATGAAGAATAACTTTTCTTCGTCAAATTAAAAATAAAAGAGTTATAAATGAAAATGTTGTTGGTATCCATAATTTGAGAAAAATCTTCAAATATTTTTTTTCCATTAGAAGGATGTAATTGCACATACCAGACCATAATTTTTTATTCCCAACAATCTCAATTTCATATAGTCGATTCGCTAAACTCAGACACAATTGGCTAGTGATTTTAGTCAGTAATTTTACCAATTTGTCAAAAAAAATAATCACTAAATATAGTCTGTTCGCTAAACTCAGACGCAACTTTCTAGATATTTTAGTCGGTAATTTTGCCAATTTTAGCAAAATTGGCAAAAAATAATTTTTAAATAGTTAATAATCACTAAATATTTAGTAATTTTGCCAATTTTTGCCAAATTGGCAAAAAACAAAAAAAATATTGAATAAAATATCTAGCCAGTTGCGTCTGAGTTTAGCGAACGGACTATACACACACCGGCAAAATTAGCCGAACACCTTAAAAATGGGACATGTTTGATGTCTCGAATTTCCTAAACCTCTTGTCCGATTTGAGTGATTCTTTTAGCATGTTATAGCCTTATTAGTTAAGAATATCGATGTAATAATATTGTTGCTAGACAGGTAAATGTCATTTTATACCGGGTGTTACAATCATACTGTGTTTTTTTCTTAAAGTTCGGAACACCCTGTGGAATATTCTAGCATATTTATATAAAATATTAAAATTAAAACTAAATAGATTGTAGACTTATGCTTTCTTAACATTTTCTTTTTTGATTCATTTGCTTATGTTGGAAAGTAACAAAGTTATGTGCTTTAACGACTAACCATGTTTTTTATCAATATATCCTCATAGTAGGGGAGTATGCTAAATTTGCTAAAGTATGCTAAATTTGCAGTTATTCGTGCATTATGGGGACCTATTGGACTGTGAAGAGTGGGTGCTAAAACCAAAAAAAGTTAACTTAAGTTTTCCATAAACTGTAGGACTCTCCATTTTTAATTTAATTTTCCATTTCCACCAATCGTTTTTTCCGATTATAGCGCCATCTATCCAAAATTGGAAAAAATGTTGCGAATAAAAGTTGCTTATTTTTACGTCAATGATCCAAATCTGCAATAAAAATTGGGGGCTCCTATTTAAGATTTTAAAGTAACCCCCATCCCATCTCCGTGGGAGGTCGTGTTTGGTGCCATTCGGTAGATTTTTGAAAAATATTGAATATGTGTATTTTGCAGTTTTACGATCTGATGTTCATTTCGCGAAATATCGCAGAGTTCGTTTTTAAAATTTTTAATTTACCCCCACCCCTCTCCGTGGGGTGTCACGAGCCCCCACGGAGGTGCGGTGGGGGATTTAATTTAAAATCTTAAATAGGAGCCCCCAATTTTTATTGCAGATTTGGATTCTTTACGTAAAAATAAACAACTTTTATTTGACACATTTTTCCGAATTATGGATAGATACTCTAGCTGCTCTAGCGGATAGATAGCGCTATAATCGGAGAAAAATGATTGTTTCAAATGGAAAATTAAATTAAAATATGAATGGAACCCCCACTTTATGGAAAACTTAACTTAACCTTTTTCTGATTTTAGCACATACTCTTCACAATCCAATAGGTCCTTATAACGCTCGAGTAACTGCAAATTTAGTATACTTTCCTCCCCTACTATGAGGATTTATTGATGAAAAACATGGATAGTTGTTAACGCACATAACTTTTTTATTATCTCACGTAAGTAAATGAATCAAAAAGGAAAATGTTCAGAAAGCCTAAGTCTACAGTCGAGTATTAATTTTAATATTTTAGATATACTAGAATATTCCACAGGGTGTTCCAAACTTTAAGAAAAAAACACAGTATGATTGTAACACCCGGTATAAAATGACATTTACCTGTATAGCAACAATATTATTACAAAGATATTCTTAAATAATAAGGCTATAACATTCTAAAAGAATCACTCAAATCGGACCAGTGGTTTAGGAAATTCGAGACATCAAACATGTCCCATTTTTAAGGTGTTCGGCTAATTTTGCCGGTGTGTGTAGTTAATAATTACTAAATAATTAGTAATTTTGGCAAAATTGGCAAAAAACAAAAAAATTACCTACTAAAATCACTATCCAGTTGCGTCCGAGTTTAGCGAACCGACTATAATAACAATTTTCATTTCATAACAAATGGAACAGTCCATTTATCATTAGGTACTCCCATTAGAGGGGAAGCCCTATACTCGTATAAACCTTTTTAAAATTGTTAATAAATTATTTCTTTCAAAATATACTCAAATTGTATTTTTGAACATCCTATTTATTTTATATAATAATTAAATTCGCTATCAAATGTCATTGATATTTTATTAATACTTTATTTAAAATTTAGTTCATTCACGAAGTGTCAAACTCAAATAATGTAAATAACCTATGCTTTGCTTAACAAATTCAGATTAAAAAACTAGCCTACTTACTAGCAACGATTTCAGCTGACGTTTAGTGTGTCGGCAGAAAGTAAAATGATTGTGACATCCCATTTTAGACTTTGAGGTCGATTGAAATGCCGTTTTCAGATTTGGATTCAGAAGACAAAACTACACAAGAATCCATCGATAAATCTACTCTAAGTATTGCAGGAGCGGCGACGCAATAACACACAGACTTTGCGAATTTATAAACGAAAAGTTTTCGTTGAAAAGTACGAAGGAAAATAAACGAATGTGGATGAAGGAATAGTTTAAAAAGAAATAAGTACACTCATGAAAATTTATTAAATGGTTATTTAAGAATTACTGAACCAATTGATTTCCAAACTTTCTGAATCTGAAAAATATTCTGTATATGTTCGAAGCAATTGATCGTACTGTTACTTTTTTAAAATTATGTTACTATAATTTTTAGTCTTGACATTCCACAGAGCCGGTAACGACCGATACACATCCATCCACTCTATAATAAACTTTCTTTCTTCCTATTTTTTTTTGGCAAGAGCGATAAAATAGGAGTGAACAAATATTGCGCAATATAAGCCACAGACGCTTAAATATTACTATATTGCACAATAAAAATCAAAGTCCTGTTGATTGGCACAATATATTCCGTAATCGTTCAATGTGATCTACAGACGATCAATATATTGTACAATATTAAATATTGTGCAATATATTGACAAACATATTGAGCATATAGGGGCCGCTTTAAATAAAAATCCTAGATATTCAAGAAATAATTTTACAAAATGTTCTTATTTACGAATCCTTAATGGACCATTTAATAACCAGATTTCGTAAATAATCTTAGTAATTTTTGCGTAGATAATAAAACGTGTTTTCCAAGTAAATTTAGTGAACTTCCTCGCTTATTATCTGAATAACAATATTTAACTACTGTATCTGTTTATGATTTTGTTGTTTTCTTAAAAGATTGTTTAATTTTGAAGCCCATTTTGTGTTTAGGTGTTTGACCTGAACTACATATATCTCCGAAACCATCTCTTTGTTGTTTTTGTACAAATAATATTTATCTCGACTGACATGTCTTTTTACTTTTTGTGTCAAGAAAACCTTTTATGTGTTATGTTGCTGGCCGTGAATCATATTATGCTACTGAGTCATGTATTCAGTAATTTTTAAATTAAGTAAATAAGTAAGAAATGAAATGAAAGAGTAAAACAAATGACATTGGGGCCGAAAAAATAATCGTGTAACAACAGTAATAAGACGGTATAGACATTCAGCTTGGGTTGAGGAGGAACACAAAAGGACAATATTTCCCAAAAATTGTTAACGTCCTCTAAATATTTAAGAACACTCATTTGCAAGTTATGGGTAACAATGTAGATGGGAAAGATTAAATCATATGAGGTTTGCGGATGACTTTATATTAAAAATGTAAAGACTGAAATAGTTTTGTAAACACTTATGACAACAGGTGAACTAGGAAAAGTGTACTTTTGAAGTGTGTAAAACAAATAATTCCTAACTGAGCGCTTTCGGCTTATAAAGCCATCTTCGGAGCTATGGTCAAAAGGTTCATAATACCACTATGAAGAGAGATGGATCTCATGTACGATATACAAAAAATACTTCTATTACTTGTGCAGTTTTTTAATGATGGAAAAAATATAGAAAAAAACCTTGTCTGTCTGTTGAAAAAAGGTGGTCAATTTTTGCTGTTCTTAGTCGGAAAAGTTGAAAAAACATATATATTACAAGCCCAAAGGACTTTCACGAAAAACTACATTACATATAACAAAAATTTGATCATGGTAAGGTCAAGAGATCTTACCATCTGATATGTGCTGTGTCAGTATGAAGAATACTGATTATTGATAATAATACCATACAATAAACAGATACTTACTTAAAAATATCTGGGACACGAGATCAAAATAGCAAAGACACATGAAATACAAAAACGAATAGGTAGTCTAAGAGCTAGTGAACCCTCCGACTAACGGTCGTCCTGTAAGGCTAGAAATTTTTCTAGTGATAATTCATAGCACACCAAGGCTAAAAACCATGACCTGGCAGGCCTCAGCGGTGCACGTGTATCTACCAGGTGAATCGAAAAGTGCAAATTTAGGGGGTAAAATAAACTTTCTCCCGTAAGGTTTAAATTTAATTATGTGTTTGAGTAAGTCATTTATAAGAAATGTGTACAATGACAGGCGATTCTGAAGAGCATAAGACCTTGCCAGGCGAGGGGAAAGATTAGGGGTTTTTCCTAAAATTATTCTTTTTGCATCGATTAATTTTTTTTTAGGTTTTTTGAATCATTCCAAACAGAAAACGTCTTTAGTGATTTTTATCTTAAGTTAATAGTTTTTGTTATTATAAGCGATTGAAAATTTTGAAAATTGCGAAATCGGCTATTTTTAACCTTGAATCGGACATTTATCTAAAAATTTCAATGTTGCCAAGGTACGTAGATATTCTCTAAACATTGATTGATGAAGTCCCGAAGAGTTTTTTGCAATAAAATATCGAAAACCCCTTTGTTTTTTTAATTGCTAATCAAGCTGGTGCGACACTGTAGTATAAGTGAGGACGTGGTGAGTTTGCATAAATTCATTATCTCGAGAATGGGCAAATTTCAAGAGAAATCCTCAGACAGGTCGATTTTATTTTTGAATTAGGACTTTTTGGCATATATATAATACTAGTGACGTCATCCATCTGGGCGTGATGACGTAATCGATGATTTTTTTAAATAAGAGTAGGGATTGTGTGATAGCTCATTTGAAAGGTTATTTAATTCTCTATTCAGTAATATAAACAATAACATAATTATTTATACAGGGTGTACAAAACAAATTTTTCTTCTATTTGTCAAATTTAATTAAAGTTAATTTAATAAAAAAAAATTTTTGTACACCCTGTATAAATAATTATGTTAATGTTTATATTATTGAATAGAAAATTCAATAAACTTTCAAATGAGCTATCACACAGTCCCTACTCTCATTTAAAAAAATCATCGATTACGTCATCACACTCAGATGGATGACGTCACTAGTATTATATATATGCCAAAAAGTCCTAATTTAAAAATAAAAATCGACGTGTCTGAGGATTTCTCTTGAAATTTGTCCATTCTCGAGATAATGAATTTATGCAAACTCAAACGTCCTCACTTATACTACAGTGTCGCACTCGCTTGATTAGCAATTAAAAAAACAAAGGGGTTTTCGATATTTTATTGTAAAAAACTCTTCGGGATTTCATCAATCAATATTTAGAGAATATCTACGTATCTTGGCAAAATTAAAATTTTTAGATAAATGTCCGATTTAGGGATAAAAATGGCCGATTTCGCAATTTTCAAAATTTTCAATCGCTTATATTATAACAAAAACTACTATTAACTTAAAAGAAAAATCACTAAAGACGTTTTCTGTTTGGAATGATTCAAAAAACCTAAAAAAAAATTAATCGATGCAAAAAGAATAATTTTAGGAAAAACCCCTAATCTTTCCCCTCGCCTGGCAAGGTCTTATGCTCTTCAGAATCGCCTGTCATTGTACACATTTCTTATAAATGACTTACTCAAACACATACTTAAATTTAAAACTTACAGGAGAAAGTTTATTTTACCCCCTAAATTTGCACCTTTCGATTCACCTGGTAGATACACGTGCACCGCTGAGGCCTGCCAGGTCATGGTTTTTAGCCTTGGTGTGCTATGAATTATCACTAGAAAAATTTCTAGCCTTACAGGACGACCGTGTCGGAGGGTTCACTAGCTCTTAGACTAAGGCCTGACATAGGCAGCGTTTGGCAAACTGAGCTATATTGTAAGAAGTTCAATTCCCATGTGTCTCAAGCGAAACGTTTATGACTAATGTGTCTTCCCCGTACAAGCTTATGGTGCAGAGACTAATAGCTAAAGTCCGGATTATAAGCATGACAGAAAGGTCAAAATAAGCACTTATATAAGCAAAAATTGTAAGCAAAGTTTTTAAGAAATAAGCAAGGTTCAAGAAAAAAAAACGTGTAAGTAAACATGGATATAATGATATAATCCCATTAGCATAAAAACTATTAACAATAATATGATTTTCAAAATTTTCTTGTAAAAAGCTATGTCTTCTATCTGTATACATATATTTATACGTAGAAAAAGTTCTTTCAACATCTGCAGATGTGATTGGTGCGTATTTAAATTTAGACAAATGTACCGGTATTATTTTACAACAATATAATAAATTTGGGCAGTCTGCAGACAAATATTAGTTTATTACATGACAGGTATAACTATGGGTTTCCCCGTTTATCTCCTAAGCCTAAGGGATTAACATTCTTATGGTTTATTTAATTATTGGAGTTTTATAGCTCTGTATACTTTATAGAATTTTGCTTAAGACAGGAAATAACATGAAATTTCACTATAGTTTACCATAAGAAGTAAAATAAACAAAGATAAGCAATATATCTTTAAAATAAGCATTTTTACTAAAAATCCTAATTATAAGCAAAATGCTTATAATCCAGACTTTACTTAACACTGATGCGAAAATCCGCAAATAAACTCAAGAATTACACAACGAGCCATGGAACGTGCGAATGCTGGGCGTAACCTTCGAAACCACATAGCGAACCAATAAGTCAGGCAAAGATCGGGCATTCAAGACGGTATTGAAAGAATCACAACGATTAAGGGCCGATTTCTCATATCGAGTTCAACTCCAGTTTAACCTGAAGTTCTAGTGAACGTCAGTTTAAAGACAAAATCGCCTTTCTTAATTCACGTTCAACCGATGGCAGCTTAAACTACGTTCAACTTGAACGGTGAAATTCGGGCGTTCAAAACTCAGTTCAGATATTTCAAGGATTACGCATGCGTTGTATTATTGCAACTTGACATCAAACGTTGTCATAATATAAATATAACCTATCATATTATATTAAGCATAACGATAAACGATATCATTATTTTATTTTTATTAGATTTATTTATAATTATTTAAATGACTTTTAATAAATAACATAAAAAAAGGTCTTACAAAATAGCGATAGTTTTACCTTTGCCATGTATTGGCATTTCTCGAAAGCTGTAGAACGTGAAGTGACAATGAGAATTGCATTCCAAACAAAACCGAAGTTCAAGGATGAACTTTGATCAACTGAACCATAGATTAACGCAGGTATGAGAAATCGACCCTTAGTGGACCTTGGTAGGGCACTTAGTTAGAACACAAGATGGGCGGTGGACAAAACAAATCATGGAATGGAGGCCTAGAAACTATAAAAGAAGCCAAGGACGACCACCGACGAGATAGACTGATGACGTGAAAAGAGTAGCTGGTAAAGGTATCTGGCTACAGGCGGCCCAGTATAGAGAACATTGGAAAAAACTGAGGGAGGCCTTTGTGCAGCAGTGAATGCAATTGGTTGAATGATGATGAAGGACATATTGTCCGAATGAATGAATCGCGACGTTCGAAAGTAGCATGAATTGAAAACTATAATATCTCCCAACATTTTTTTTAACTACATATCTTATAACTAAATATTTTTAATTATGTAAATTTCTTATATAGGATCATATCGAAAATGTCGAAAAGACTCGTTTATCTCTGGAAGTTCAAACAGAAGAAGTCAGATCAGCTATTGAAGATAAACTGAAGACAGCTTCTCAACAACGCGATGATAACATCAAAAAGATGTTGGAACGCCTAAAAGAGCACGTAAGTACTCGGTTTTGTTTCCAAGATTTTTCCCTTAGTTTCTCTTGCAAAAAGATTACGTATTCCCGTAGTTTTACGTACAAAAAAGATACACCTGATCCGTTTTCATAAGAACGTTTTTTTTTTCATTTATTAAATTTTGTTAATAAAATTTTCACAACATTCAGAACTAGTCCTGTCGCCAGGGGGGGTACAACGGCCTCGTTAATTCAGATGGACTTACCCAAGTTTTTTTTATGTATTTTGACCCGTAGAACACGAATTTTTTGGGTAACAGTTGATCCGGATGTCGATAAGATTGTTATAGACCAAGAACTTGAGGAATCAAATAACAGCGATTTTTGGCAAAACAAAACAATATTTTGTATTTTTTGGGTCATTTTAAGCAAAAAATATTTCTACAAGTTTTTTAGTAGGATGCACAGTTTTCGAGATAAACGCGGTTGAACTTTCAAAAAATCGAAAAACTGCAATTTTTAAACCCGAATAACTTTTGATTAAAAAATAAAATAGCAATTCTGCTTAGCGCCTTTGAAAGTTCAAGTCAAATTATGTCGGTTTTGATTATTTGCATTGCTAAAAATTTATTGTGTTATTGTTAAACAAAGCTACAAACAACTAGTGCGTGAGTGATGTTTCTATGATTTCTCATTTAAAATCGAACGAGTAGGTAGAATAGGTACTAGTGCAATCAAGACTATTTCTACGTTACATGCGTTAAAACACATGTAAAAGCACGGGAAACCCTACGTGTTTATAGCTTTGTTAAACAATAAAAAAATAAATTTTTACCAATGGAAATAATCAAAACCGATATAATTTGACTTAAACTTCTAAATGCGGTAAGCAGACTTGCTATTTTATTTTTTAATCAAAAGTTATTCGGGTTCAAAAATTGCAATTTTTCGATTTTTTTAAAGTTCAACCGCGTTTATCTCGAAAACTGTGCATCCTACGAAAAAACTTGTAGAAATATTTTTTACTTAAAATGGCCCAAAAAATACAAAATAGTGTTTTGTTTTGCCAAAAATCGCTGTTATTTGATTCCTCAAGTTCTTGGTCTATAACAATCTTATCGACATCCGGATCAACTGTTACCCAAAAAATTCGTGTTCTACGGGTCAAAATACATAAAAAAAACTTGAGTAAGTCCATCTGAATTAACGAGGCCGTTGTACCCCCCCTGGCGACAGGACTAAACTGTGTTCACCAATATTAAAGCAGAATGAAAGAAAAATAAGCTTATATTGACCAATTTTTGGACTAAACGGTAGGCGCAGTGTAACAGTGATTAAAAAAAGTGATGCCGTGTAGCTGTGGACGTTGATAATTGTTTCGATCTCACCTTGTATATTATCCGACTTGCCTCTGTATTTTTGACAAAGGACATTTTGACATTTGGCGTCTGATATGTGGCATTTAACATACATATGTGACAGACAGCAGCTTGGATGACGTCAGAGTGAAAACCGTTGAGGGGGAACAAATAACTTTGCAACATACAGGAATCGGAATAAGACTTTCGTAGTAAAGAAGATAGTAAAGACAGAAGAAATAATTAATACCAAAGAAAGTTTATGAAATGCTTAAGATATCGTAGTCAAAAAAATTTATAATCAAGAAAAAAGTACCAAAATACAAATTACGGAACAGGAAAAGACACAAGAACGAATAATATAATGAAGACAATAATCATTTTTAGTTTAATAAAAGTGAAAGATCACATTGGAGAGCGTAAATGTGAACACCGGGTGGTTATATCGACCCGGTATCGGATCGAGATCGAACTGGTATCGGAGCAATAATTTACTCATATTTATAAATGAATGTATGAAACAATTTAAGAGCAAAATTGAGTTGGAATGGACAACCAGAAATAAAATTAGGAACAATGCCACTTATGACTGATGATGATGCTTGAAAACAGTAATTTTGCTGTTATTTGAACAAATTTGTGGACATCAAGAGTTCCTTTGACACGGCACAGTTTTCAAAATTGGTTTGGGATGGCTTGATAGGAAATGATGCTTGAATAACTACGGTTGGATCTAGTTGGTGCATATCAATAGTTCCTTTGACACTGTACAGTTTTTCAAAAATTTGAAATATATGTTTATCGAGATACTAAATTCATTGTAGTCCGTACGGGTATTACGTTCTTCTATTTTGGTATATTCAAGGAAACGGATCTGGTGTATTTTGTGACTCAGATTGAATGGCTTTTCCCGTCCTTTTTAGTTTTCCAAATTTCAAAATCTTTTTACAACTGATTCTATCGATGGTTACCGTAGGAAAAATATAAGAAATTAAGTTTATTTTTAAAATATAGATTAATTCAAGTCAGTTCGGTCAAATAATCTATTCCTTTTAGTTTACGATGTTGGTACTATTTGTATAAATTAAAATATAATGTAATTCGAATTAACTTCTAAATTGACTATAGGTACGTATTGGCTGAGGCAAATATTTTGATTAGACTACTCACAAAGAAGAGTCTACATTTGCGAGGCATGGTTTGGGGTTTTTGGTATGTTAAGAAGAGTTATGATCACATACCCTTAAATAAGATATGGGAAGTTCTACATTCTTCGCCAGTAAGTTACACTCTCACCAATGCTTTAAAAATCTATATGCAGGATCACGTTCACGGTTAAAGATAGGAAACTCACTTACTAACAGCTTTTCAGGCTTAGACAATGATGTTGCGTATCTCCGACCCTGTTTAAAATCTACGTTGCAGCAGCACTTAAAGGTTGAAAGAGGAAAGTAAATGGAATGGGTATCGAGCTAAACAATACATGCCTCTACACGCTCCAGTTCGCGGACGACCAGGTCGTAATAGCAAACGACAGGGAAGACATAGAATACATGATGCGTAAGTTGGTCAGGAATATTCAAGATGGGGATTGGAAGTCAATATCGATAAAAAGTATTTATGTGTATTTATCAAAAAATAAAAGCTTGCCCAGATTATAAATATCTAGGAGCAACATTTGATAAAACTGGAACTGAAGAAATTATTTCCAGAATTATACAAGCAAAAAGAGCAATCCGATGTCTCGACAATATTCTTTGGAGTACTCAAATATCGAAAAAGAGAAAATTTAATATCTACGAGACTATGATCAAGAGCAGTCTATTATATGATGCAGAAACTTGGAGGCTTACAGAAAAAGAAACAAAAATAAAATTGAAGTATTGGAAATGGATGCAATGAGAAGGCCATTACGTATATCCAGAAGAGAACATATCAGAAATGAAGACATTAAAAATCGAATGGGAATAGAAGGAACAATCATGAAAGATATAGAGATAAGACAACTGATCTGGTATGGACACGTGAATAGAATGAATGACGAGACTTCCAAAACAATGTCTGGAATGGCAACCTCTTGAACATCGGAAGAGAGGGAGACCGAAAGTTAATTGGACCACCGACATCCGGAAAGCGATGAGCGTGCGAGACCTCAGGGATGACCTGTGGCAAAATAGGAAGGAATGGAATTTGGGAATCGGACAACGCCGCAAGACGTTCTAAACCGATCATACAGTGCTAGTCAAAAGTTCGTACTCCCTCGTATCTTTTGAACGATTATACCTATAATAGTGAAATTTGGAGGGAGGAAATAAACGGACGTAAGCTTCTTAACTAGTCATGACAGGTGACGTAATAGTGACAGATGACGTTACAGATCCACTGTGACCGTTAAATGGGACCTTATGGCAAGTGATACCTCGTTTGAAAGGTATTCAAAATACCTATTCAGTCATACTAATTTTGTTTGAGTTTAAACTAATTTTGATGAATAAATGAAATAAATATAAAATTGTAGTTTCGCATTTAATTGACAAAAATTCAAAATTCCGCATATAATTACTTGTCAAAAAGGTTGACGTTGACGTAAAATCTACTAGAGAATTGAAAAACATCAACCTTTTTGACAAAAAAAACCATAGGCGGACATTTGAATTTTTATTAATTAAATGCGAAACTAAAATATCATATTCATTTAATTTATTCACCAAAATCAAAATCAACTAAAACCCACAAAAATTAGTATGACTGAATAGGTATTTTGAATACCTTTCAAACGAGGTATCACTTGCCATAAGGTTCCATTTAAAATTATCGGTCACAGTGGCTCTGTAACCTCATCTGTCACTATTACGTCACCTGTCATGACTAATTAAGAAGCTCACGTCCGTTTATTTCCTCCCTCCAAATTTTCCCATTATAGGTATAACCGTTCGAAAGATACGAGGGTGGTACGGACTTTTGACTAGCACTGTATATACAGGGTGAGGCAGATAAAGGGCCTATTAGAAATATCTCGAGAACTAAAGCTAAGAGAATCTTGAAAATTGGAATACAGGGGTTTTGGGGTATGAACTATTTAATGAAAATATTTTCTTCTCTTTGCTACTTCCGGTTATACCGGAAGTTGATTGTAACTTCGTTTTTTTAAATGGGACACCCTGTATATTTTTACATTTTTTGATTCTCCTCGATTTCTTCTTTCTCAAAATATAAGGTTTTGTAATATTATACAGGGTAGGTTAAAAGATAATTACGTTTTCTTATTAATTTCGTAGCAACATTAACACCCTGTAGGATTGTAGTAGATTGGTATAATACTCTATTAATGTTCAAATGATTTTTAATATAGTCTACTATTGTTAAGAGTTATTGGTATAGTTAAACTTTTCATTTTAGTATACAGGGTTGGTCGAAACTCGGAATGAGTATTTTCTGAGTTTTCTTAAATGGAACACCCTGTATTTTAGTATTGTAATGAAATGTTATTTTATGGTACTTTTTAATTTCTTAACCATTCCCTATACCTAACTTCTTTAATTTGTGAGTTATTGGTGATTAAAGCCAAAAATTAATTGCAACACAAAATAGGTGAAATTGTATTAGGTTGGCTGTGAAAATATTCAGTCACAAATAATTTTTTGGAAATAAATACATATTAATCTATACTGATACTAAAAATTGCCAATAGTGGTTGAGGTATCAAAATATCATCGAAGTTAAGATTGTTGGTGCGATTAACAATTAAGCACAAACTAAAGCAGTTAGGTATAGGGAATGCTTAAGAAGTAAAAAGTACCATGAAATATCATTTCATTACAATACTAAAATATAGGGTGTTCCATTTAAGAAAACTCAGAAAATACTCATTCCGAGTTTCGGCCCACCCTGTATACTAAAATTAAAAATTTAGCTACACTAATAATTGTTAACAATAGTAGACTATATTAAAAATCATTTGAACATAAATAGAGTTTATTATGTCAAACTACTACAATCCTACAGGGTGGGAATATTGCTACGAAATTAATAAGAAAACGTAATTATCTTTTAACCTACCCTGTATATTATTACAAAACCTTATATTTTAAGAAAGGAGAAATCGAGGAGAATCCAAAATTGTAAAAATATACAGGGTGTCCCATTTAAAAAAAACGAAGTTATAAGCAACTTCCGGTATAACCGGAAGTACCAAATAGATGAAAATATTTTCATTAAATAGATCAGTCTTCAAAACCCCCTTATTCCAATTTTCATAATTCAATTGTCTTTAGTTCTCGAGATATTTCTAATAGGCCCTTTATCTGCCTCACCCTATATACAAAGAAGAGTTCCAACTCAAAATAAGCTCACAAATAAAAGATTTCATCAAGAAGGCCTTGCGACTTGTGCTTACAACATAATATAATATTCGCTATTAAATTATTGTCCCACATGATTGACAATAGGGGCTCAGAAAATCTGGTCTTATCCCATTGCCAGCTTCAATTGGGTCAGTTAGTTCTTCTTCTACATTCTTCTTCTCAGCATTGGTTGTTTGAGCCACTCTGCATATGAAAATACTTAAATAAGGGATAACTGTAATGTAATAAAAGCGTTTTGGTAAAATTTGGGCTGTGGGTTAGGCAACTTTGCATCTCATAGCGTCAAATAATCTATATGAAAAATGAATTAATCTATATTTTAAAAAATTAAATTATTTGTGCAACTTTCTAATAGTTATCCACGATTGCGTTTGCACTTTTACTATTTCTTTTTTACTTCAGCATCACGAAACTCACGTTCAGAGTTTTCACCCCCCTCCCCCGGCTTAGAACTTTGAGCATAAATCTAAAAACTTAACAGTCGCTAGCGATGTGTACCGACGTCTTCTGAACTTGATCAATAAATTAGAAACTTGTGTGTGTAATTTTATATCCATTTTGTTGTACATATTTGATAAAAATTTGTTAGAACTAGAAATAAAATCGAAAGAGTTTTTTCGTCGACGTTTTTATGCACAAAGTTCAAGCTTATAGTTGTCATTCTCCAAAATCGTACACTTTACATTTTTCCTACTTTCTTTTTTTTGTACACTTCTCCAAGAAATTAACGCACCACAACCTTAAAAATGGACAATTTTTGATGTCTCGAATTTCTTAAACCTGTTGTCCGATTTAAGTGATTTTTTTAATATGTTATAGCCTTATTCTTTAACAATATCGCTGTAATAATACTGTTGCTAGATAGGTAAATTATCAGTGTATTCCGGGTGTACCAACTACCAATATGAAACTGTGTTTTTTTCTCAAAGTTCGCATCACACTGTGAAATATTCTAGCATCTATAAAATACTGAAACTGAAACCCAACTATAGCACCATGTTTTCTTAATATTCTGTTTTTAATTCATTCGCTTATGTTGGATAATAAAAAAGTTAGGTACTTTAACAACTAGCCAAGTTTTTCATCAATACAGGGTGTTTTTAAGGGGTAATTCTGCATGAAAAAATAATGACGGCGTGCTTTATAAACTGACGATTTATTTATTGCTCTAAAACCGGTTGAGATATGCAAATGAAATTTGGTGGGTTTTAAGAGGAATTTATTACGCATTTTTTGACATACAATTAAGAATTTTATATTCGCCATTAGCGCAATTGGGAATATTAAATCCTTAACTGTATGTCAAAAAATACGACATAACTATCTCTTAAAACACACCAAATTTCATTTATCTTAACCGGTTTTAGAGCAGTAAATAAATCTTCAGTTTATAAGAAAAATTTCAACATCCCCTATCTCGGAAACGAAGCATTTGCGGATATACGTTTATGAAGCAAAATTATTTTTTCATTCCCTTAAAGTTTTCCATACTTATTTAAAAACACCCTGTATTAAAAAGCATGGCTAGTTGTTAAAGTACCTAACTTTTTTATTATCCAACATAAGCGAATTAATTAAAAATCAGAATATTAAGAAAACATGGGGCTATAGTTGGGTTTTAATTTCAGTATTTTATAAATGCTAGAATATTCCACAGTGTGATGCCTTTCAGAAATAAACACAGTTTTATTGGTAGTTGGTACACCCGGTATACAATGACGATTTACCTAGCTAGCAACAATATTATTACAGCGATATTATTAAAGAATAAGACTATAACATATTAAAAAATCACTTAAATCAGACAACGGGTTTAGGAAATTCGAGACATCAAAAATTGTCCATTTTTAAGGTGGTGGTGCGTTTTTCTTGGAGAAGTGTATAAACAAGATCACAGTATCGTTAGTTTTATCACAAATTTCATCATCGCTTGCATGTTTATGTGCTTCATTATGCAGGAAGAACAAGTAGCTAAGGTGAGAGAGCAAAATACCATAAAATTGCAACAGTTGGACCTTGCGATCACAGAAAAACTAGAGCAGGCTCAATCACGAAAAGAACAGCTCGAACAAGAGCAGAAAGAGAAACTCAAGAGTTACGTAAGTATGATATGCTTGAAATCGGTCATTTATCAGTAAATTGCTTGAAGTTTTCAGAATAGGGAACTTGCATAAAATTTGAAATTCGAAAAAATGTTATAAATCACAACAGAACATAATTTAAAACATGTATCAAAGATAAAAAAGTTTTGTTTGGCTTTCGTTTGGCCCCTAAGACGATTAAAAATTCAAATTATTCCAGCCAGGCCAAAACGCGTCGTGACGTCATCCGTTTATATGTTTACATTCTTCCAACAAAGTAAACAGAATTTTAAATTAGACGTTATGAACGTCAGTAGAAAATACAGTTATGTGACGTTAGAGGTGTTTTTGATCGTTTGAACTATTCATAGAAAACTTGTACTTCTACAAAATGGTTTTATTTTCCGTAGTAAACCTTCTTTCGTTTCCTTCAATAGCTATATCAAACTCCAATGTCAACAAACTGGTATATACAGTGTGGTGGAATAAGTGTTGCCCCCCCCCCGTTAACTTGTTTATTTTAAGAATATAAGCAAAACGCTCGGACTGGTCGATTTTTAAACTAACCATAGTATATTATAGCATCAATGTTTCGAACTTTACGCGATCCCTCTTCAGGTGACAGCCATAACTTTGATTTTTTTAAATGGGAAAGTACATCATGTGACACCTCATGTAAAAGCTCTTAAAATACTGATTTCAAAAATGTATAATACTTTAATCCTGTTTGAAAGCGTAGGCGCAAAATTTCGGTCGAATTCTTTTTCGAATCCTTAAAAAACTAATGAATATTTTTGAAAAATTTAAACGCAGAATGAAATATTACAGTATTCTCGATGGTCCAAAGTCCCTGAGAACTCCTATAATGGTTATTTTAATAAGTTACAGTGGTGAAAAAAAGAGAAAATTTAGTGTGATTTTTAATTTCAAATATATCATTCAAAAGAAACTTTTTGTTTATTCTAAGGGACTGTCAGCCCTCGGTAATAATTTAATCTTTCAATCTGCGTTTAAATTTTTCAAAAATAATTATTAGTTTCCTCAGAATTCGAAAAAAATAAATGCATTTAAAAAGAGTTCGACCGAAAGTTTGCGCGTACGATCTCAAAAAGGATTAAAGTATTATACATTTTTGAAATCAGCATTTTAAGAGCTTTTAAATGAGGTGTAACATGATGTACTTTCCCATTTAAAAAAAGCAAAGTTATGGCTGTCACCTGAAGTTCGAAACGTTGATGCTATAATATACTATGGTTAGTTTAAAAATCGACCTGTACGAGCGTTTTGCTTATATTCTTAAAATAAACAAGTTAACAGGGGGGGGGGGCAACACTTATTCCACCGCACTGTATTATTACAATGACATACGATAAATGTTAATAGAATATATTGCTATTTGTATAACAAGGGAGGAAAGTGCTACTTTTCCTCCCGAGAATGAAGTTTACTGCCCGACGCGTAGCGGAGGGCAGTAATCATTCAAGGGAGGAAAAGGCACTTTACTCCCATGTTATATGGTTTTTCCACCTTCCTCAAATAACAAGTCATTTTTTCATTTTTACTTAATTTATTTATGTAACTAACCAACAAAATTTATTAAAACTAAAACTAACAAGTAGGTACAATATAACTGTCAACTGTCAAATATAAGTCAAATTATTAATGTAAACATTGTTAAATCAAAATAACAATTTACTGTTTTTTACCATTCTGCAAATACAGGGTGTTTTATAAATAAACGTTAAAATGTATAGATACTTACGTAATAGAAAATAGATATTGTACAGGGCGGAAATAAGTTATATTTCATGAATGAAATACCATGACTTCACTTTTACTTTTCCTCCCTAGGGAGGAAAAGTATACTTTCGGTAGAGGTAGGTGGAAAAATATTTTTCCTTTATTCCGCGACGAGGTATACCCAAGTAGGTGGAGGCCAATAAACTAAAGAAGAAGAAGAATATACCTAATTGTAACCATAAATGGAACCATATAGTTAACCTGTGTGACGTCACGGATAGTATGAACTATTTTAAAATAGAGAAGATTTTAAATCTGTACTTCTAAGTTATTATGAGTTTTTGAAGCGTAAAATTTTGGAAATCTCATTTTTATACAAAACTGAACATTAGTATGTAATAAAAAAACATGTGCAAGTTCCCTATTGAACCTTATGACTGACGATTTTTGTTAATTTAACATCTATTCTACAGCATAATCGCTTTCGAAGAGTATTTTTATTAGAGCTACGCAAAATAGTGTGAAATATTGGCCATTACCTATCGTTTGTTGAAAAATAGCGCCTTATACCAAAGTTGGGAACAAGAAGTTGTCAGATTACTTGTATATCTACTTCCCCTTCTATCTACACTATTTGATACTAGAAAAATATCATAAATAATTTGGAGAGGCGTTTTGAAAACTTCTTGCAATTTATTTTATACATTTTACGAACAAGTTGCAGCGATGTAGATAAAGAGAACATTTTTGCAATTTATCTAGAAACCATTTTATGGTACAGAGTTGTTTTTTGATTTTAATGTAATACTATTTATATATAGAATGAAACAGTCTACTTCAATTTAAATATATGTTTGTGAGATTGAGGTAAATATAGTCAACTGAGTTTTCTGGTGACGGTTCTTGCATTCAACAGGATTTGCAGTTGGGTGATAAACGGGAATCAAGACTCTTGACTAAATCCTAAAGCTTAAGTTACATGTTGCATGACATAACTGACGAACTGTACTCCTTTATCTCTGATAACTCTCCTGAGAGTACCAAATCATAGCACAATCTCGTCAATGAGGCATCATCTGGCGCGGGATTCAGCAGTCACATCCTTATGGGTAAACATATCAATCCATCTAGTGGAGGTGCCTTCAATAATAAAAATCCACCTTTCTCCAATTGATGTCTCTGGTAATGGACCAAAAAGATCAATAGCAATAGTTTCAATGTGCTGACTTTGAACTGGAACTGGAGGTTGAAGTACTTCAACGAGAGTCAGATTAGCTGCTTTGTATCTTTCACACTCTATATATTTTGACGCATACATTGGTTACATCTTTGCGCATACATCGGTTACACTTTGCGCATACCTATTAAAAAGTATCGCGGAATGATTTTCTGCAAGGTGCACTCAACACCGTAATGGCTGGCGAGAGGTGAATCATTGACGTTCGTATAAACTTCCTTGATGGAACATTTTGGTACAACTTCTGAGCTTCCTCTTCATGATATTTCCTCTCCCTTTGGTACTTATTTGTCGACCAATCCTCGTACAACAGATTCTTCTTCCTCCTCAGATCCCTCTTTTTATGTCCTCTTCCACAGTCCTTCCACTTTCTTTTCGGTTTTCCTAGAATAGAATAGAAATATGCTTTATTGTTACTGAAAATTTTACAATTTTATGAACAAAGCTTAAATAGAGTCAAAAAAAAAATAACAAAAATACAGTTTTCTGAAATTAGATAAATCGACAATATTAAAAAAATACAAGTTAATAAAGTAAAGCAAAAACAAAACCAATATATTGCAAAATTAATATAAATTGAACATCCAACATAATAAAATGCAAAGATAGGAACTAATAAGTTTAAGCTGCTGCATGTGACAACAAAATATAGATAAATATACTTTAGTCACTTGTACATTACTGTAATTTCTTAGTTAGTCATTAAGAAACTCTTCTATTGAATGTGGTTTTTTAGATAGATGAGCTTTTGTCATTTTACGCAACTTGGGTAAAGATGTTGCAGATTTGAGTTGTAAAAGGAGATGGTTGTATAGTTTTTTTTTGCGGAATATAATATAGATTTCTTTACTAGCTCAGAGGACAGGATCGGTAAATAGACATCAAAAGTTGAATTTCTGGTGAAATTCAGTAGTCATGATGAGGCCTTGCTGAAAAGACATGTAGGTGTTTACGAATTAAGCAAACAGTTTCTAAAATATATAAAGATGGAAGGGTTAAAATTCCGTAAAAAAAAAGAAAAATATGTTATTTTAGAAGATGCTAAATTGAGTTCCTTCGAAACAGATCTTCTAATAGCATAGCAAGCTGAGGTGATTTCCTTACTTACCAAATATATATTATGAAGGGACCATTTGAGGTTGCTGCCTAAAAAAATACCAAAAAATTTTACAGAATCAACGGTACTGATCTGGATATTATTAACAAACGAGGGTTGAAGAGCATCTCTAGGAAAATGCTACTGTCTTGTCCATATTAAAAGAGAGTAAATTAGAGTCACACCAGGTTTTTATCGTAAGAAGATCAGAAGTTATAGTTGCATGAAGAGTGGCAATATTTGAATTGCTCCATGTGATACTGGTATCACCAGCAAAAAGAAAAAAATTTCCATCGATTTTTAAATTGGTAACGTCATTTATAAAGATAAGGAAAAGTAGAAGACCCAATACTGAACCTTGTGGTACTCCACATAGTGTAGTTTTTGAGACTAGAGTCAGTATCATTTGCTCTCATCATTCCTCTGCCTCTTCCTCCACTTCTAAGAAGAAGTAATGCAAATATAAATTAATTAAAAAGTGATTGATTATTTATCTAAAGGTATTATTTTTGATATTGCCGATTTTAGTTAATGTAAGGGATTTCGCAAATATAGATAAGAAACAACTCTGTACTATATTTCATGCGTAGTTTGTTTTTTTTTTCTTCTATTTTTATTCTACCTTATCGAAAAGCATTGTCTAAACCATTTAAGTATACGTGGTATATTACCCAATTTAGATGCATATGTAAAGGTATTTTAGATATACTGGTCCACATTGCTTATCTGATTGCATTTTACATACGTGGTCGTTGACCGTACTACTTACATCTGTCTATATTTTTGTCATTTTTAAAATTAGTGACGATTTACGATCATATAAAATAATGTATTCGAAGAGTGTTCAAAACATTGCATGACTATTACACAAAAATTTGATTTAAAAATATCAAATAAGTCATCCAAACGTATTCCCTTCAAATTACTAACCTTGTAGAAGTCTACATTTCTGCGTCGGTTTTTATTCTACTACAATGAGATTATAAATGATTCTGGAACTTATCGTGGAAAACGATTTAGCTTCTCCAGAGATTTCAGTCTAGTCAAAGATCTCTTTTAGATAGAATTTTGTTTTCTTAAAATAATATCTCCATTTTTTTAACATTAAGAACTGGAACTCTCTATTATCAGATGCTATGTATTTTCTACGTTATTATACAGAGTGGAGGCCTGGAAACTTTCCGAAGTTTCTAGAAAACTCGAGACATCCGAGATGTGGTGTTACAGACGCATTTTAAGAATTTCGTGGGTGGTTAATGTTGAGGTCTTGCGGAGAATAATAGGCAAGGAATGCGAGAATATTAACACCATCAAAGAGCGCAAACTAGAATATCTTGGCCATGTCATGAGGAATGAACAGATAAATGGCTTGTTGCAACACATTCTTTAGGGCAAGATATTTGGAAAGAGAGGACCAGGGAGAAGAAGAATATCTTTTGCTTCAAAACCTGAGAAAGTGGTTTGGTACATCCACAACCGGACTATTCACAATAGCAGCAAGCAAAGTTAGGATAGCCATGCTGATCGGCAACATCCGGAACGGATAGGCACCGTAAGAAGAAGAAGAAGAGGTGAAAATATTAAACAGATTATAAGTGAAGATCTAGATTTTATGACCCAATTTATAGATGAAATACAGAGGTGTAAAAAGTTCCGTTATAGTGATTGATTCGTATTGGTCATAAAAGTTTCTGTCATAAAAGCTATCAAAGATATTCTAAATGTTTATAAGCTAAAATCTCTCGACATCAACAACGACTTTTTCATTTCAAAAATTAGTACGAGCCGTTCACCGTGCTTCGAAGGGTACATTAAGCCATCGGTCCCCCTGGGCTAGTGTACATCGACACTAGCTACATGAAACATGGTTAACATTGGCACCGGAACAATCCGAAAGTACAGTTGTCTAAATAGCCCGATCAGGGATCGCAAAATTTTACGAAAGCCTCCAAAAAATAATAGCCAGGGAGGTAGTGTCAAATTTGACCGGAGCATTTTAGCATGGCTGGTTTCTTATTATTTAGGTAGGTGTTCCAAAGCTTATTAACAAATGATGTGTCAGCTGGCCCAAAACCGGGGATTTTAGGCAAGAAAAGCTAAAATATGAAAGTTGATGGACCAACGCTACAGCTTAAATGTCAAATATTTATATACGTTACTCAGAACATTCAATGGACTTGCTTACTTGGCTCCTACGTTTCACTCAGGAGATCGGGGTTCAAATCCTGGCGCGGAAAATTCTTTTTGTTTTTTAAATTGACATTTTATTTTGAAAAATATTTATTTTTATAATACCACGTTTTTATTATTTATACGAGACAATATAAAAAAATCTGTATGTCTTTGCATATGCATTTTTGGTCATAATATTATGATTGATCTTAATAAGCAAATTTGTTGTACATGAACCCCTGAAGGTTCCTGAGTTGGTAAGACCAACAATCTAAGTGAAAAGGGAGATATTATTTGTTATTTTTTTGGACAAACTGTTTTTTCTTAATTTTATATGTTGTAGAACCAAAAGATACAACCCTAAATTTTCACTTTGTTATGACCAACCCCCATGTTTTAATAGCAATCTAAATATTTCTATATTCTCTATAATATATAAAAATTAATGTTTGTCTGTACCTATGTCCCTTATAGAATCGTAAACTATGCATTTGGTAGAAAAAAGTATGGGTACGCAATATTTTTTAGTATTTTTTGGCTTTCTGGTAATTTTAGGTATTAAACATTCAAACATTATTTAGTTTTAAGGCGGTACGAAGTTTGCCGGGTCAGCTAGTTAATAATAAAAAAGTATTAACTCTTTTAACTCTATTAATTATTAAGTATATTAAGTATATATTATTAAGTATTAACTCCTTCCTGGGTTCATGTAAGTACAAAAACTTTGCTTGAGGTCATCATAATATGATTAAATGCATAGTTTACGATTCTTTAAGGGACATACAGACAAAAATTCATTTTTATATGTTATAGAGAACAGGGAAATAATTAGATTGCTATTAAAAAAATGGGGGTTGGTGATAGAAAAGTGAAAAATTAGGGTTGTATGTATCTTTTGGTTTTACATCACATAAAATTATGCAAAAAACAGTTTGTCTAAAAAGATAAAAAAATGTCGGGAGTGGGGTGGGGAGGCCAACCCCCTTTTTCACTTAGATTGGTCGTACTAACTCAGGAAGCTTCAGGGGTTCATGTACAACAATTTTGCTTATTAAGGTCAATCATAATATTTATGATCAAATGTATATATGCTATTTCATAAGTTCTATGCATAATTCTATAAAAGACATACAGATTTTTTTTTATATTGTCTCGTATAAATAATAAAAACGTGGTATTATAAAAATAAATATTTTTCAAAATAAAATGTCAATTTAAAAAACAAAAAGAATTTTCCGCGCCAGGATTTGAACCCCGATCTTCTGAGTGAAAGGTAGGTGCCAAGTAAGCAAGTCCATTAAATGTTCTGAGTAACGTATATAAATATTTGACATTTAAGCTGTAGCGTTGGTCCATCAACTTTCATATTTTAGCTTTTCTTGCCTAAAATCCCCGGTTTTGGGCCAGCTGACACATCATTTGTTAATAAGCTTTGGAACACCTACCTAAATAATAAGAAACGAGCCATGCTAAAATGCTCCGGTCAAATTTGACACTACCTCCCTGGCTATAAGGGAAGGGTGAAAATTTGGGAATAGGTAGTTGAAATTGTCTATTATTATAAGAGAAACAGTTTAAAATTCTGCATCCCCTCCATTTTACAAAAATTGGAAAATACGGCGTGAAAAATTTTTTCCCGGGGGTGAAAAAATATACGTTAAAAATAGGAATTGGATAAAATGGCTAATTCTAAGTAACTTTTGTTCTATATATTTTTTTACTAAGTCAATACTTTTCGAGTTATTTGCGAGAGAAATTTTTAACCAAAAAGATAGCTATTTGTATAACAAGGGAGGAAAGTGATACTTTTCCTCCCGAGAATGAAGTTTACTGGCCGACGCGTAGCGGAGGGTAGTAATCATTCAAGGGAGGAAAAGGCACTTTACTCCCATGTTATACATATGGTTTTTCCACCTTCCTCAAATTAATAACAAGTCATTTTTCATTTTTACTTAATTTATTTATGTAACTAACCAACAAAATTTATTAAAACTAAAACTAACAAGTAGGTACAATATAACTGTCAACTGTCAAATATAAGTCAAACTATTAATGTAAACATTGTTAAATCAAAATAACAATTTACTTTTTTTTACCATTTTGCAAAATACAGGGTGTTTTATAAATAAACGTTAAAATGTATAGATACTTACGTAATAGAAAATAGATATTGTACAGGGCGTCAATAAGTTATATTTCATGAATGAAATACCATGACGTCACCTTTACTTTTCCTCCCTAGGGAGAAGAACTAGGGAGGAAAATAACAACTTTGCTCCCTACAATGGTACAATATAACTGTCAACTGTCAAATATAAGTCAAACTATTAATGTAAACATTGTTAAATCAAAATAACAATTTACTTTTTTTTACCATTTTGCAAAATACAGGGTGTTTTATAAATAAACGTTAAAATGTATAGATACTTACGTAATAGAAAATAGATATTGTACAGGGCGTCAATAAGTTATATTTCATGAATGAAATACCATGACGTCACCTTTACTTTTCCTCCCTAGGGAGAAGAACTAGGGAGGAAAATAACAACTTTGCTCCCTACAATCAGGTCCGGAAAAGTATACTTTCGGTAGAGGTAGGTGGAAAAAATGTTTTTGGGCGGTTTTTCGGAGATAACTCAAAAAGTAAGTATTTTAGCGAAAAAATATTCTTGGTAAAAATAAAAGCTTAGCTTATAAAAAATTGAAAAAAATGGTGTATGCGTGAGGTCTGCAGACCCAGTAGAAGCAGAGTTGCAGCTAATGAAATGTAGGTTCTTCTTCGTCAAATTCCAAATCGAATATTTCAGTGTGAAATAACAAAAAAACGGAGCACTTTTCGGGGAAAATTAATTACAACTTTTTTAAATTGTTTAAAGAAAGGTTTATTTTTGTTTTAAAAAAAACTCACGTTATAAGTAAGTGAGTTACGCTCAAAATATTGTTGGTCCCTTTTATTTTTTGGTAAAAAAATGGCGAAAATGACCCCTTAATTAGCTTCTCAAATAAAATTAATCGTTACCGCTTGACAAGTTACTTTACTTATGTATTGTTTATATTATCTATAAGTTTCATTGGTTCAAAGTGCTCAGTTTTGAAAAAAATTGGGTTTAAAATAAAACATTTTTTTTTAATTTTGAAAAAAATCGTAATTGTTTATGGAATTAACTTAAAAACAATTAGAAATACCAAAAATCTCAAAGAGTAATAAAATGTACATTTTGCTTTTCTGAATATTTTTGATTTTTCGTTTTCTTGTTAGACAAAAATTGGTTATGCTATGGCTGTTCAAAATTTGTCTAAACTCGTGATTAGTTACTCGTTCAAGCCATTTTAACTACAGCTTTTATAAAACGAAGCATTTGAACCGACGAAACTTATAGATCATATAAATAATACATAGACAAATAATTAACTTGTGAAGTGGTAATGTTAAAATTTATATGTGATGCTAATTAGGGGGTGATTTTCGCGATTTTTTTACCAAAAAATAAAAGGGACCAACAATATTTTGAGCGTAATTCACTTACTTTTAATATTACAAGTTTTTTCAAAAAACAAAAATACACCTTTTTTTAAACACTTTAAAAAAGTTAAAATGAATTTTCCCCTAAAAGTGCTCCGTTTTTGGGTTATTTCACATTGAAATATTCGATTTGAAATTTGACGAAGAATTGACTCTGCTTCTACTGACCTCACGTATACCTACACCATTTTTTTTCAATTTTTTATGGGCTATATTTTTGCTAAGAATATTTTTTTCGCTAAAATTCTTACTTTTTGAGTTATCTCAGAAAAACCGTCCAAAACATGTTTTATTTTATTGTTGTCGTTTGTTTGGGTTTATATGACTGCGGACACTAAATCCATTCGCCAATTTTACTATTTTTTATTTTATTAGTCATTTTTTCGTATCTTATCCTAAAACTAATACTAATATAATAAACAATTCTACTAATAAATAATTATTTTTGTATTTTTTTTTTTAATAATTTTTGATATATTTTTTTCTAAATGATGTTCTCAAGAGTTCCACAGCAAAAACTGCAACATTCTTCTTTAGCCCTCTACTTAATTCGGAAGCTTTTTACTATGGACTGTCCAAGTTCGTCATTCATTTTTACCTACATATTTATTTTATTATATTTTTTTAATTATTATATATTTTTTTTTCTATTTTTTTTATACAGGGTGTTTCATTAATAATTGTCCATATAGTAACTGGAGAAACCTTAGCACAAAATACGAAGATTTAACCTAAAACACTTAAATAAAAAGTGGTTCCTTACTGAGTTACAGGGTGTTTTATCTAAAAATTTAAAAATTATTTTTCCTCAGCATTTTAAAACTATTCGACGTATCCTTTTCGTACTTGGCAGGAAGTATAGGTACTGTACAAACTACTAAATTATGTTAAACAAACGTTTCTGGTTATTACCAGAGGCGTACGACGGGGGAAAGTGAATGGTTGACCCTTTCCAAATTCTACGCCACTGGCAAAATTGCTATTTTAGTTCAATTTTTGGATTCTCCAATACTTTCTATGAAAATAATATACTCTTCATTCGTAACGATAAAAGCATTAGTTTTCGAGATCTTTGAAGTTAAAAATGAAACGACACGGTTATTTTGATTAATGTTTTGTGTCGCTTCATTTTTAATTTCAAATATCTCGAAAACTAATCATTTTATCGTTACGAATGAAGAGTATGTTATTTACATAAAAAGTATTGTGAAATCAAAAAATTACACTAAAATAGCAATTTAGTCAGTGGCGTAGAATTTGGGAAGGTTCAACCAGTTACTATCCCCTGTCGTACGCCTCTGGTAGTAGCTAGAAACCTTTATTTATCTTAATTTAGTAGGGTGTACAGTACCTACACTTTCTGCCAAGTATGATAACGATACGCCAAATAGTTTTAAAGTACTGGGTACAAATAATTTTTAAATTTTAATCATATGAATCATATTTATTATCAAAAATGAATCAAAATAACTGTGCCGTTTCATATTTAACTTCAAATATCTCGAAAACTAATGACTTTATCGCTACCAATGAAGAGTATATTATTTACGTGGAAAGTATTGGAAAATCTAAAAATGGTACTAAAATAGTTATTCCTCCAGTGGCGTAGAATTTGAGAAGGGCCAGCCATTTACCATCCCCTGTCGTACGCCTCTGGTAGTAGCTAGAAACGTTTGTTTATCATTATTTAGTAGGGTGTTTAGTAGTCGCACTTTCTGCCAAGTATGAAAAGGATAAGTCGAATAGTTTTAAAATGCTGATCAAAAATAGTTTTTAAATTTTTAGATAAAACACCCTGTAACTCAGTAAGGAACCACATTTTATTTAAGTGTTTTAGGTTAAATCTTCGTATTTTGGGTTAAGGTTTCTCCAGTTACTATATGGACAATTATTAATGAAACACCCTGTATATCTTTTTTATATTTTTTCTTTCTTTTTTTGTTTTTTTTATTATTTTTTTTATATTTCTTTTCTTTTTTTTTCTTTTTTTTCTTTATTTTGTTAAACATGAACATATTCACTCGCAAATAACTCGGAAAAGTATTGACCTAGTGCAAAAACTCTATAAAAGAAAAGTTTTTAGAATTAGTCATTTTATCCAATTCCGGTCTTATTTTGAATGTATTTTTTTCATCTTCGAGAGGGGTATTCCCCTCCATTTTTGTAAAATGGAGGGGATGTAGAATTGTAAACTTTTTCTTATATAATAATGGACAATTTCAACTATGTATAGGGTTACTATAATTTATTATGGCCAAATCCGGACAGGGGTAGTCCAAGGGGTTGTAGAAAATGTAAAATGTGAATTTGACCGTGTTGTTACCTCTACATTGTACCTACATATATGCGAAATGCATATGGCACAATTAAAAGTACAGCTGTTTCGCTACAATATGCAACTAACATCGAAAATCTCTGCCAGTTTAAAATACATAAAATATAGACCTATGTTTTAACATACTTTAGACCTAAGGTGCTGCGCAGAATGAAATTTCCCACCGTTGGCCCTAGTATTTTCCATTTTTTTTTTAATAAAGAAAAAATCCTGACATTTCTCATATCCGGACCCCAATCCGGACATGTCTTTCAAATCCGGACTGTCCGGACGAAATCCGGACGTATGGTAACCCTAACTATGTACCTATTCCCAAATTTTCATCCTTACTTTATTTTTTTTTTGGTCAGACTGTTCTTTGATCGGGCTAAAATAAGCACTCTCCGGGATAAACAAATTGAATAACTTTTTGGATTAGAATAACAAACTATTTAACTAGAATAAGCAACATACAGTAGGAAGGTTGGATATCGAGGGAAAACAAGTAGAAAGAGTGAATAACTACAAATATCTGGGAACCTGGGTAAATGAAAACAATGACCAGGGTAGAGAAATCAGGACACGCATTGAAATTGCAAGACAAGCATTTATAAAAATGAAAAAGATGTTTGTTAATCGAGACCTTCCTCTGGAGCTGAGGATAAGAGCCTTAAGATGCTACGTGTTCTAGACTTTGTTGTATGGAGTGGAAAGCTGGACACTAAAAGTAGAATATGTAAAGAAGTTGGAAGCCTTTGAGATGTGGTGCTATAGAAGGATTTTGAAAATACCATGGATCCAACGAGTTGCAAATGCAGAAGTGTTAAGAATGCTGCAAAAGGATTGCGAGGTGATAAAGAACATCAAAACAAGAAAGCTAGAATATTTAGGCCACATTACGAGAGGTGCGAAATATGAGATATTAAGGCTCATAATGCAAGGTAAAATAAAGGGTAAAAGGTCTATAGGTAGAAGAAGAATTTCCTGGCTGAGAAACTTAAGAGAGTAGCAGCCGCCAATAAGGTACGGATAGCTGTGATGATAGCCAACCTCCGATAGGAGAAGGAACTACAAGATGGTCGATCTAGTTGAGATTTACCACACTTCAATAATTCGTTAATTGCTATAAATTTCAAGTGATTATATTAAGTGGCATTATTCAAAAAACAAAGTTATTAATATGACTAACACAAGACAAATGATTTACGTCTCGAATATGTTCACAATCAATTCACAAATATAACTTTGTGTTTTCTTAATCATATGCATGTTCTTGATTTGTCGTGATGCACGTATAACCTTAAGAAATTTCTTTTTCAGGAGAAGCGAGCTGAGCTCGTTCGCCAGAACAAGGCCAATCTGGTCGCCGAAGGCAAGCTGATCCCGTCTTCTGGTTAGAAGAAGGAACCGTCACATGGTTACAATTATCTATCATTATAAATCTTACTTCGATCGAAGCTCATTTACTTCTTATATCGTTTAATAATACATACTTTTAGTATTGAAGGTGGCCTTTGCGCCTGCGCTAATATACACGCTCCGGAATTTGTAAAAACTTCGTTTTGCTTTGATATTTGGTTAAATATACCTGTTGGACACATGATTTTATTATCTTACGTACTACTTTAGATATATTTGTTAAAGTCGTTGTTTAGAGCTGGAATAAGCTTGAACTAAAGTAGTTTATGTAATATTAAGTAATTTATCGTACTTTTGCTTTGCCTCAAGATGAAGCTTTGCTTTGTGAGGGAAGTTTCACAGCTTAAGCTGAAAGTGGTTATGCCTTCGTATTTTATGTGCCATGTGTCATGTTTCCAACACTCCTAAATTGATATTCCGTTCTTCTTTGCGTGTATATCACCGCAGGCGCAAAACTCTTACCGCCTAATTCTCACATATTGTCAGAAATGTGGCTTCGTACTGATATTCAGTTTGTGTTATTATTGTTTTTGTCTACGTATATTTTTCTTTGCTTAACCGTATTTTATATATTGTACTGACTTAGTAAAATGTTATTTTCATTTATTTTTTGTTTTTTTTTTATGATTTCTGGATGTTTTGAATGTAAGAGTTGTTTATCAAGGATTTTAGATAAGAAAAAATATATTATTATATTCAAAATTGACCAGCTAGCTTTAGCAGAATGTGGATATACAAATCTTTTAGTAATTATGCACTCTTGGAACGAAAATATAGAAAACGCATGAGAAAAAGAGCATGAAAGCGTTAAAAACTCTAAACAGCAAAGGCCGATAGCAAAAACACCAGATAAAAGACAAAACTGAAATTATACTGATCCAGCGTAGCAAAACCCGAAAACCACGATATGGAACGAAGAATACTAAATGTAGGATATGAAACACTACCAGAAATTACTAACGCGGAAGTTAAAAATGCCTTTGAAACAGATGAAAAATGAAAAGCTCCTGTGGACGACGGAATAACAAAAGAGATGATTACAACTGGAGGTCAAACTACTTTGGAGGCAGTTAAAATCTTAATGAACAAGTGCCTATTTGTGAGTTCTCTTCCAACATCTTGGTAAAATGCGAATGACTTTGGCAACAGTAAGAAATCTCTGTGTTGTGTTGAAAAACAATGAATCTAAAGAAAAGAGTATTCTACAGTTGTATTCTACCAGTTATAACCTATAGACCAAAAGGCAGCGCTGAAAAATCTCTTTGAATTTACTAAAGCTAGATTTTTCACAGTTGATTACTGTGAGTGTGTAGAGAAACATACTGCGGTCGGTCGGTGTAGAATAGGGGTTACTGAGAGGGTATCAAAGTTGCTTTCCTACGAAGGTAATTAAATCCATTTACTAAGGCTGAAAATCAGTACACACATTCTAAATTAAACATAAATAAAAGTTATTATAGTCGGTCAGCTGTATGACGGGACAGAGCCGGTCGGTCTGTCCCAATAGTCGATTGAGGAAATGAAACATTTTGGCTCACAATTTTTTCGTCCAGCATGGATTTACTTGAAATTTTCACAGAAGGTAGGGAATAGTCCAAGGATCATTTTCTATATCATGCCGATATCATACGCTAAAACCTTGGGGGTGGTTGCCACCCCATCTCGGGGGTGGGAATTTTTTATTACATTTTAACCATGTAATTCGATGGAAAAAGTGATTCTAAGAAAAAAATGTTTTTTACATTTTCTTCGTAAAACCAATATTTTTCGAGTTATTCGCGCTTGAAAATAACAGTTTTTGACGAAAAAATCGACTTTTTTAGAGGATTTTTTGAGAATACCTCGAAAAATATTCTATATTTTTGACGATAAAAAGTTTCTTCAAAAATGATTTTGTAGAATTTTTAAAGAGCTATAAGACTATGTAAATTAAATTCTGTAAGATCCCTTAGTTTTTAATTGGGGCGGGTTTAAAGGGATCGAATAAGGGGGTGTTTGCTGGTAAATAGAGGTTTTAAACAGCTATATCTGGCTAACTATTCACTGTAATGAAAATCTATGCACAGGGTAATTTTAGTCATTAAAAAAGCTACAATTTAATAGTTTATAATTTTTTTCGTATCTTCAGTATTTTCGGAGATATTTTGAAGTAAAAGGTGAAAAATACCAAATTGCAAAAAATCAATTTTTCTTTAAACTTCATGCTGGACGAAAAAATTGCGAGCCAAAATGCTTCATTTCCTCAATCGACTATTGGGGCCGACCGACCGGCTCTGTCCCGTCATACAGCTGACCGACTATAATAACTTATTTATTTAATAACTATAATAACTTATTTATATTTAATTTAGAATGTGTGTACTGATTTTCAGCCTTGGTAAATGGATTTAATTACCTTCGTAGGAAAGCACCCTCTCAGTAACCCCTGTTCTACGTTTCGCTTGACCGACCGCAGTATGTTTCTCTACACACTCACAGTAATCAACTGTGAAAAATCTAGCTTTACATAGTAAATTCAAAGAGATTTTTCAGCGCTGCCTCTCCGTCTGCTATGGATTGGAGACCTTGGCACTTGATGAGTTATCAGCCAATAGATTAACATTAACTCATAGGGCCATGGAACCAACTGTTATGAGTTTCTCTGAGAGGTGCGAGATATACGAAATGAGGACGTGCGAAGCAGGATGAAGGTGGAAGGTAACTGAGAGAATTGCGCAAATAGAATGGAGCTGGGTAGAACACGTGGCACGACAAAACAACGAAAGACGGACGAGTAACATTGTACATTGGAGACCACGCAAGCATAGTGGTAGTAGAGGAGGACCACAAAAACGGTGGCTAGACGGCACCCGAGCAAAAGTGGGGAAAAATTGGCACCAAATAGAACAAAACAGAAAAGGATGAAGAACTCGTGGGGAGGCCTTTGCCCAGGCTCAAGGAAAAATATGCTTTAAAGATCTACATGTAAATGAAGAGAACCTTTTTAATTTCTTTATACAAAACAATCCACAACTTTAGAATGTTAAATATGAATCTCAGTTTGCATCCGATAAAACTTGCCCCTTAACTTTGAAAACCCTTAAAAGTCTTACACTCAAATATGAAAAAAATGTACAAAAATAACGAATTTTGTGCTAATTACTTAAAGATTTGCCTTTTGGTGTAAAGAGCTTTGTAAAATTTTCAAGCGTCACCAACGTGACGTGATGTTTTATTATTATTAACAAAACAACCGCATAGTGCTGCCTTTTTGTATAAACTTTGGAGTGAGTGAACAGTGAAGTTGTGCTTATGCTGTAGATGTTTTTTGGAAAATTTTGTTCGGAAATGTAAGTTGGTTTGTTGGATTTTCAAGCTAAAGGGGTGCTATAGTACGAAATGCTGCAGTCATTGAAGTAACTGATAGTTATTAGAAACGTACTTATACCGAGTGGTGAATTGGAAAACGGGCCATAGGAAACTCAATGTAAAATTCTAAACTGTTGAATTCCTGCTTTCCTAATTATTTTACATCAAAAGACATTAGAAACTATTTGTAGAGGATTGAAATCTGTATTGAAAACAACTGTTAAAATTGTTCTATGAATTAAACAAATTCCAAAATTTTGTAAAAATGTAATACGTTTTTCAGCCCAAAATTAGGCCACACAGTGCAATAATGTGTCACAATGAAGTTATTATTTTCACATTTTTGAACTGTCAATATTTTCATTTTATCATTTATTGTTTAAAAACAATACAGTTGATAAGATACCCTCAGTTGCGGAGAAAGTATTAATAATAAACAAATTTTATTCAGTCAATGGTGTGAGCACTTTCAGTTAAATAGTAACATGTGGCCTAACTTTTACACACATACCTACTGTGGCAAGTGTATTACATTTTTCAAAATTTTGGAATGCGTTTAAGTCGTAGAACAATTTTAACTTTTGATTTTAATACAGATTTCAATTCTCTACAAATATTCTCTCATGACTTTTGACGTAAAATAATTAGGGAAGCAGGAATTCAACAGTTTAGAATTTTACATTGAGTTTCCTATGGCCCGTTTTACGATTCACCACCCGGTATAGAACTACACTGGACGTCAGAAAACAGGCCATTCACAAAAATTACGATTTTTTTTTATTTTTTCCGCATTAGTATAAAATTAAATCTATTGTGTATTGAGTTAGTTACTCTTGTAGCACGTAACCCGGCATTATCATTAATAACAAATGAAAAATAAGGAAAATTTTGAGAAAATAATAACCGTATTGAATATTTCGATGTACCATTACTTATAACAAGAAGTCAAGAAAAGGCAACTATCACACGTCTTAATAATTTATGTTACCACCACGGTTCTGGATAATACTGATCATTCGATTTGGCATAAAACTTACGTTCTGGATGGCCCTTTGGAGAAAAATGGTTCCAATGAGAGTCATTCGAAACTCTTCACATGTCGTTGGAGCAGGTATACGACGTCTTACAAGCCTTTTGAGAAGGCTCCATATATGCTCAATAGGATTAAGGTCTGGACTTTGAGCAGACTAGTGTTACAATCCTTGACGTGTATTTTGCCTACATCTAAACCAGATTGAACCCTACCTATCGGAAAAAATTTGTTTATCAAACATAAATCATTAAAAAAGTTAATTTTAATGGTGCTGTAGCAACCAAAATCCAAAAAAACTCTTACAGTTATTTTTTTAAGGACATGTAGACCTCAAATTAGAAAAAGGAAATATTTTGATATGGAAGTAGTTCAACTGTGTAGAAAATTAGTTGAATTTGAAGCGTTTACTAATTGGTGAAATTTATGTGAAAGTAGGTATTTAATGTTTAAGAAATTTACGTACAATAATAGGAAATTAGTTTTATTTAATTTTTAAATGGTGGAAATATTGCTAAAAACAGGAAATAACTATATAGGAGTCTTTCAAATCATTCTGATGTTATTTACCAAAACGACACTGATAAAAATCATTGAATAGATAAAACAATTATTTGAATGCTAGAGACCTTTGTGCTGGCTACGATTGTCATAAAAATGCTGGAAGTTAATTTTTGTTAATTTTTTTAAGTGGCATCCTGCCTAGTAGTAGTGCAAGTGAACATACGCGTCATATTGGTGCTTAGCAGTGTTGCCATGTATGAGCCATTCCACGAATATACGACTGTTTTGGATTATCGCGACAACGAATATTTTAGCGTGCAACATAAGAAGTACGAAAGTAAATGACTCTAATAATTATTCCAATAAGCAACAATGTAATTTGCAATTTACTTTCGTTCTTCATATTTTGCACAGGAAAATATTCGTTGTTGAGATAATCCAAAACAGTCGTATATTCGTGGAATAAGGTATATAGATTGAGATTGAAATATGAAAAGCGAAAGCTTTTAGAAAGTACATTTTTATTATACAGTGATGAGCGCGCTAATAACCAGCAAAATAACGCAAACGATGGAAAACATAACACACGTTGTGCAATAAAAAAAGATGAAACCTGTAGAGGTGTAAAATTATCGATAGGAACCTATAAATTTACATTACATACGTTCCCACCTTTAGACGTATCGGAGGAGTATGGCAACTGTCACTGTGACAGACGCAGGTGTCTAAAGGTGGGAAACTGTATAATGTAATGTAAATTTATAGATTCCTATCGATAACTTTACACCTCTACTAGTTTCATCTCTTTTTTTATTCCACGTGTTATGTTTTCCATCTTTTGCGTTATTTTGCCGGTTATTAGCGCGCTCATCAATGTATGATGAACCTATCAGAACGCTCAAACTACCAGTTGCCAGATTGCAACAGATATTCACCAGGTGAACATACAATAATATTTTAATAATGGCTACATTTATTGTAGAACCCGAAAGGCTCTTGAATACTGCAAAGATGCGAAAAGAAACGTTAAATTTATTGAAACTAGGTTTTAGAAGTACTTTGGATTTTTAATGTAGTATACATTGCGTCATTTAATAAAAAATAGTATTGTGTGCAACCTATGCAATATAAGCAAGACATTAATAAAACGCAGTTGCTGGATCTCATGATAACAACCGAAAACAGTTACGAAAAAGATGTAGCAGTTAGAATCATGGCAGTAAATAGAGCGCATTACTCCCTAGTGACGCTACATCAAAATTGCTCTCCAATACAGCTAGAACAAAGTATATAAAACTATACTGCCGTGATAAAGTAAAAAGCAGTAAGTGCCAAAATAATGGTTTTGAGTTATTTGTAATTTAAGATTTTTTCTTTCACACAATTTATTATTTCTTTAATTTTAAGCAGAAAAACGTTAAAAAATATGCATTAATTTTTGACAAATCAACCAATTGTGTTACTTGTTTTTTGGCTGAAAATTCAGCAGTTACTGCTGTTTGCCCTAATAATGAAGTTGTTTTCTTAAGCAGAAATGTAGAATTGTCAGCTTTATGTAAATATCGGTTTTAAAAATAAAACGAAAATGCAGAATAAAGCGGTAGTGTAATCAAATATAATTCACATTAGAAAAAGAAAAAAGTCTTAATTACATAATATTGAAAAAACTATTCGAAATTTATTAAGTCTTCTACGTCATCTTCTTTTAATGAAAGCCAAAAATGCCATCTGTTTTCAGGTATGAGAGGGCACAGTTGCGAAATTATACCTTGTTTCTTTTGCGTAGGGACACCTCTAGGTACAATTATCACGTAATTTACTAGGAATTTCTAGTTTATTTTCTGCCATGTGTTTATTTTAACGGATGTTAAATCAGGTGATGTTTACCCAAATGGCAGTATCTGAGAAGATACTGCCTTATGTCATGATATAATACAAACTTTGAATACAAATGTGAAGGAAAATAATTTAATTTCACATTAAAAATTATGTTCCAGATCTCTGTGTAGGCAAACAGCAGTAATTAGTTATTTATTACGTTGGATACGGCCCGTTATCATCACATTGAGAGTTACTTTGTTAGTTACTGCTTTTTGCAATTGCTATAGTTATGGTATAAGTTGACTATAAATGTGCACCAAACCCTTTGTAAAAGTAAGAGCAGTTACTACTTAGGTAGGATACATTAATGTATCCTAATGAGATATTAATTAATATCTCATTTTTGACAAAAATGTCACTTACTGCCTTTTACCTTAACAGGGTAGTATAATTCGTTCCATATTAACGTATAGAAGTAAGATTCAACACTGAACCAGTGTAAAACAATAAAATAATTAGCCTTTGAACGGAAGATTCCGCACGATTTTTGGGCCTTGTAGAGACGAGATAACAGAAGAGTGGAGACGAAGACACAACCAGGAACTCCAAGCACTCTGTGGAGACGAAAACATAGTACGACACATCAAGGAAAATCATATAAGATGGGCAGGACATGTACTGAGATCCAATGATGAGAGACTATTAAATACAACTTTCTGGGAAAGATGAAAGGCTGCAGTAACGAGTGATTATTACGCAAGATCGGTAATAGTAACGTGGCCAAGACTCAGAGTTGTAGAGCCAAGGAAGAAGAAGAAGAGAAATGACCAGATGATGCGTATATGTGCAAATGTAAAGGATATTTTTAAGGATCATTATTCGCGTGAAGTAAGTCGATTTCGCAGATACTCATCGTCATTTATGGATTCACCGATGACTTTCCGACAAAAACTGTGGCAGTATTTTGGTAGGGGAGATTATGAATGTGAGGGTAACAAGTTATTAAAGGTATGGCAATACTGTCAAACTTTCTACTAAATTCATAGTTCAAACGAGGCTAGGTTTACTTGGCAGTACCTATTAGGTGGGATATCTCATAATAATATATTATAATCATTCTTATTAATTCAAATTATTTTCATGGCAAAGCACATATATTTGAACTTGACATGTAAAATGTCTGTTAAAGGTTCGAACACTGAAAACTAACGGAAATAATGGTATTAAAGTCAGTATTCTAAAGCAAAGATGGTATATTGTGTTCAATAACTTCTGAAACATATCCTATGATTTAAAAATTTTTATTGAGCCTAAGAAAAAGCTCTAAGATTGAACACTTCACAAGTGCATTCGACATAAAGGCCGCTTTGAACGGCTTTTTAGAGCGTGGCGTAAGAACCTTGTAAAAACTGCGATACGTATTTAAACTGCGCATGCTTTGTGCTGTCAGTTGTCAATTTTTAAAGAGCGCGTTAAAATGCTTGGAAGTGGGATATGATCCCGATAAAAGGTTTGTGTTGCTGCTGCGTAGGCTACGAAAAAAAAATCATTTACGTGATGGTGCGAAGCTGGAAGATTTTCCTTGTATTAATATAAGAAGTATTTCATGATATATTTGCTCAATGTTGAAAGTCTACTAGTTTATCTGAGTCTGTCCATTCATTCATTCAATTAGTTTTGCAGCTTAACTGTGTTGAATCTATTAAACAAGTTATAGGTCATTTGTTGTATTTTTGGGACATGCCATAGCTATTTAATGCCCGTTCCCATTCAAATATGCTCCCATATGTTGAGATCGTTTTAAGCTCATTCATTAGTACTATGTGTTGGGTAACTTTATTGGAAGATAAACGAGATCAGCACACTAAATCTTTTGTCGGATCCAGCTCTAAACAAGAAGTCTTAAAAAATACAAAAAACAAGCAGTATATAGTTTATGAGACATAGATATTTGAATAGAAAAGTTTAGACTAGAAAATTTAAAATATGCGCACAAACTCAGTGTGGATACAGCATCTGTACAGGTACAGGACACATCAATGTGTAGTACTGTACTGACTCAACTTTTCAAACATTGCATTTAAGTATAAGAAAATAGTGACTATTTTAAGACGTTGAACAAAATTGTTCCAAAATGTTCAATCTACTAGCTTCTGTGATGGATATTTCCTTTAAAACAAATCTATCTATGGTAAAAGATATAGGTATATAGTGCTAGTAATGTAAAAAATTAGTGTTGTGTAGCAATCAAATTTTTAATGTTTTTTAAGCTTAAGAAAATATCAAAAATGTGGCTACTCTTTACTTTATGCTAAAACACACAAAGCTTGATAAGACAATTTGTTAAATTGTAAAGTAACAAATATACAAAGAAATTGAATAAGATAATACAGTTAAACTGGCCAAGAAAAGGTTCTAAGATTTTCTTATTTTAAACATATTTTTATATTAATAATTCATATCTTCAAATAGTCATAGAATACCTACCGGATTTGTTAAAGAATTTCATAAAACGTGACAGCGCTGACCAGTAGAAAAGAACAGTAGATAATCGAAGAGGCATGTTAGAGAGAGATATATATAATTTAGTCTGAGCGCTCATCTGACACTCAGTAGCGTATCGTTTACGTTGCTTATTTATTTGTAACAATAAATTCTGTCGACAATTTTCACAATAAAAAAGTAACATTGGCTGATTATTAACATTCTACTGGAGATTTTTAATAGGCTTTTATGAAACTATGAGATGAATTTCATTTAATGAGAACTCATTGTTGAGTTTTGTGTGTTTTATGAAATTTGATATGTGGATTTTATTGTTTCCAGTGTAGCAAATATAAATAAATGAACACGATTTTATATATAGTTTTTTCATCAAACGTTTTAACATGATAAAAACAATTCTAAGAAGTTATTTTGTTAGTTTTAGGACTATTATAGTTTTGGTACATATAATAATGTTGCTTAATAAAAAGTTTGATAAAATTGCTGTGTTTATTATTTTTTTCGCGTCGATAGGTAAGCACCATGAACATACAGGCTCAGGTTTCAACTTTATTACCTTCTTCTTATACAAGAAGCAACTATTACAGGGTAGTAACTAGGACACGAGAAGAAATAAAAAAGAAGGAAAAGCCTGATACAGAAAAGGATAAACCAATTTAAAAGAAACGATAAAAATACATAAATTGAGAAACAAAGAAATGGCAAAACTATTTGAGAAAACAATAAACCAATAAAAGAAACAGCAGAGAATAATGATATAAACAACATGTGTAACTAGTAAAAAAGCTATTCTACAGAAGCATGAAGACGATAAGAACACGAAAAACATGAAATATACGGTATTAAAGATAAAAATGAAGATCCAATCTTCTTCTGGTGCAGTCTACACTAATGAAGGTTGGCTATAACCATTACAAATTGATCTCTATTTTTCGCTGTGTGTGTTTAACCCGGTTCAGTCGCGAATGTTTTTCAGCCAGGATATTTGTCGTCTACCAGGACCCCTTTTTCTTTCTATTTTATCCTTTCTATTTTATATTATTTATGCATAAATACTGCAAGCTAAAGAACTCTCCTCCACTTTGCGAGGCTTTTCGAGATCTGTTAAATTTTGACTGTGATTTTAACATGATTGATAGTTTTGGACTTGAAGATTTTCATTCTTTTTTACATACAGTTAAATTAGTAAAACCAAGTTACCATGAAAACAGTAATATTAGCTCTAACATCTTAAGAACATTCTTATATAATTGGCCAGATTCTATAAATATATACACTGTGTCCGTAAAGTATGGAACAAATTCTTTTTTAGCTAAACAGAGCATTTTAAGAAATAATCCTGAAACACGTCGATTTTTGATTTTAATTTACCGTATTTTAAAATAATATTCTAATATACAGGGTGAATTACTTTCGAGTAATGACGTCACCGTCATTTTTTTTTTAATGGAACACCCCCATTTTGTTTCAATTTTCGGATTACTCTAGCTGAGCTGATTCCAAAAATGTATCACATGTTGATTCAAATTGGTACAGGGTGGACAAAAATACAATAGCTTTGTGTGTGTTCATAAAGTAACGCGTTAGTTAAATTAACAATATTATCAAAAATACTTATTTTATTTTTGATATTTTAATTAATTTTTGATTTTAATTAATTTTTGATATTGTTTAATTTAATATTTTAATTTAATCAAAAATTAATTAAAATTTAATATTATGAGTACACACAAAACTATTGTATTTTTGTCCACCCTGTACCAATTTGAATCAACATGTGATACATTTTTGGAATCAGCTCAGCTAGAGTAATCCGAAAATTGAAACAAAATGGGGGTGTTCCATTTAAAAAAAATGACGGTGACGTCATTACTCGAAAGTAATTCACCCTGTATATTAGAATATTATTTTAAAATACGGTAAATTAAAATCAAAAATCGACGTGTTTCAGGATTATTTCTTAAAATGCTCTGTTTAGCTGAAAAAGAATTTGTTCCATACTTTACGGACACAGTGTATACAGATGCATCTAAGACGTTAGTTGGCACTGGATGTGCCTTTTTCATACCTGCTACTAAAACAGAAAAAATATTTAAGTTAGACCATGATTTTTCTATCTTCAGTGCTGAAGCCATAGCAATTTATGAGGCCCTGCAATATTTTAAAGAATCAGAAGATATATCTGCAGCAATTATTTCCGATTCACTCTCTGTTCTTCTTGCTATTCAAACTATAGATTTTCCCAATAACAATTCAAATATTTATATCCTACTAATTAAGAAAATCATTTTTGAAATTCATAAAAATAAAAGAAGAGTGAACTTTTTATGGGTTAAGGCTCATATAGGACTAACGCATAATGAATATGTTGATAGTTTGGCTAAAAAAGCTATTGAATATGGTACTTCACATAATCGTAAGTTTTGCATATCTGACTTAGTTAACACTATTAAGCATCGAGTTAAAAATCAGTGGAGTCAATCATGGCGAGATCTTTGTAAACAATCCAAATCTCAGTATTCACTGATTCAACCTTCTGTTCCAAATATATATTGGTTTAAAAATTATGTAGTACCTCGAAGATATATAACAACATTAATTAGAATGAAGTTTGGACATGCATGTTTCCCTCTACATCTAGCAAGAATTAAAGTTTTTGATTCAAATCTTTGTACATAATGTCAGAAGGTTGGTGACTTAAATCATACTTTCTTTGAGTGCGCAAAATATATTCCATGCACATATAATTTAATCCAAGATTTAATAAAATGTAATGTTTTTCCACCTTTCAATGTATCCTATCTATTGTCTCTGAACAGCAAGAACATATATGATTGTTTAATGAAATTTATCTGTGAAACTAAAATTAACCTCTAAACTTATTAATCCTGATAATTTGGTATATTATGTACATATGAAAAAAGAAGAAGAAGAAGATACATAATGGAAAATGTGGTGAGCAACTTGGACAGTCCATAGCGGCCAGCTTTTGAACTGAGTAGAGAGCTGTAGAAGAGTTTGCTATGGAACTCTAAGGACCTCATTGCCTTCCTTATGTATGAACAGAAAACAAAAAAAGTTGTGACTGGCTAAATGACACTCAAGTCTAAGCCATAAAAAAAATCCTTCATATTTAGCTGCAACAACTCGTACCTATCATTTTTAAGTATGTGCCCTAAATATGCTGTCTTTCGCCTTTTAATGGTGGTCAAACGTTCTCTGCCCTTTCCCATTTTGTGCAACACCATTACGTTCGTAATATGATCGGTCCATGGTATTTTCAAAATACTATTAAAAAGCCACATATCAAAAGCGTCCAGCTTTCTCATTAAGTAAACATTAACAGTCCAGGCTTCGACACCATAAAGAAGAATAAGTGGATATAACATTTTACCATCCGATATCGGATTTACAGATTCATTCTTTGGTTACTCAGAAATTTCCTCATATTTAAAAAGGTTACTCTTGATTGCTCTATTCTTGATTGAATTTCTGATTTAGATCTTCCGTAATTCAAACTCCTAAGTATTTCATTTTATCCACTTGGTTTTTATCTGGATCCTGGTTATGACTTTATCCCTCTTACTGATAACCATGGTTTTTGTTTTCTTTATATTTATTGCCAAACTAAACTGTTCCCAGTATCACAAATTTAGTGGAGTCAATGAAGGTTTTCACCTCCGATTTCGTTGAACCTCCATCGATTTTCATGAAAATTGGTAAGTATGTAGAGGATACCTCAAGAAACAAAGGTGACATGGTGCCAACTTGCGCTTTTACCCTGGGGGGGGGGATGCCACCCCTTCTCGGGGGTGGAAATTATTTTATTAAAAATAATACCACTAATCGTTAGAGGGACAAATTATAAGTAAAATTTGTTATATAAAGTTATTCCAATAAATCAATAGTTTTTGAGTTATTAAAGATCAAAAGTTTTGATTTTTCCTGAACAAAATCCATGTTTTAAAGCAGTTTTTCATAAATAACTCAAAAACCATAAATTTCTTCAAAAAAGTTGTTATTACCAAAATCGAAGATAATATAAAAATAAATGAGCTCCTTATTCGAAAAATTCTTTATTAGATATACAAAGTGAGTTATATGCAATTGAATGTATATTTTTTTTCCGCGAGTACTCAAATCTTAGCATTCAAGCTTAAATGACAGGAAAACGATGCACTTTGTTAAATATAGATACTAAACATTTTAATAAAGTACTTAAAGGTAACTATCAAAAAGCTATATAAGAAGTCGATAGCATCAAAATTAAGCAAGTTATGATGGAAATAAGAGGACCCTTTCAGATTTTTTAGGGAAGAATGAAAAATGAAACATACGTCATTTCCACAAAAATTAAAATTTATAGTAACCCATTTAAAACTTTATTTATTTTAACATGAGTAATAACTTCAACAATTTTGACCGGTTTAGAATGCATATTTTTGAAAAAAATACGATTAAAAAAAAATTAGAATTTTTCAAATTTTCGTGAATTTCATTTTTTTTTTGATAATACAGTCGAACCCGCTTATTAGAATACCGGTTAAAGGAATATCCCGGTTTAAAGAATAGAAATTTGAGGTCCCAAAACATTTTTACTAGGCTTATATCATCGGTTATTAGAATATCTCTGTTATAATAATACTTTTTCTTGGCACGACGGCTATTCCAATAAGCGGGTTCGACTGTAACTCCAAAAATACTCGATATACTTAAAGAGAACAAAATTTTAGTTTTAACTTTATTTAAGCTTTTTCTTTTTTAATATTTTTTTACGACAAAAAATAACCGAGATAGAAACATTTAAACCTAAATTTTACTGCGAGAACCATGTAACCGGGGCCCTTTCACCTTGTATTTAAAAAAAATAAAGGATTTAGAAAATTATGATTAATACAGTGTTACAGACCTTTTACTTAGCTTTGTAACAGTTTTTGGATAAATCTCGTATTTCAAAAATTAACGGAGTTATTTTAAAAAAACCAATAACATTTTCTTTGAAAAAATTTTATAGCGGAGATTTTGTATGTATACAGGTTGTGGGAAGTCCAATTAGTCGTTTGTTGTAGGAGATACGAAAAAAGTTTATTTAGGTGAGATTGGGGCATAGATAATATCAGAATTTAAATACATTTCCAAACATACAGGGCCACCCATATTGACAGGGTGAAACAAAATTATCTTTTGTTTAATGGAACACCCTGTATATTTTTACATTTTTGGATTCTCCTCTATGTTTTATTTCTTAAAATATTAGGTTTTGTTATGTTATACGAAGTAGTTTATAAGATAATTACGTTTTTTTTTTCAAATTTCATAGCAATATTCACCCCCTGTATAATTGTAGTGATTTGACATCAGAAAATCAATTTATATTCAAGTGATTTTTAATATAGTCTATTATTGTTAAAAATTATTAATCTAGCAAAACGTTTAATTTTAGCTAATACAGGGTTGGTCGAAACTGAATGAGTGTTTTCTCAAAGTTTAAGAGTTTGAGTTTTCTCAAACGGAGCAGCCTGTAATGCCTGTAATGAGCATTGTAATGAAATGCTATTGTATGACACTTTATTATTTCCCACCCTGCCAGTGAGAACTGAATTTATTTTTGAAATCCCTAACTTTATATCTTTAATTATTTTAAATATTGTAAACGATTAAAAAACAATCAAATTAAATTGAAATGAATAACCAGTGTATATCTTCCACATTTACTTCATATTTAACGTAGCCTGTACCATAACATTGCACAGATTATTATCCCTGTATAGCAACGACATACCATGAATGTGAATTCATACTTGAGAAATGTCCTATATCCAGTCTCACAAAACAAAGGGATTCCTCAAACATAATATATATGCAGACAAAATCAGCCAAAGTGATTTGCGATATCTAATGAAAGGTATGTTCCGTTTGTTTGTAGAATTATATTTAATTAGATTTGCTTTAATTACTAAAATAAATAAATTTTCAATTATATTTTATGTATTTGTGGGAAAGAAAACCTAGCATTAGCGGCCACATTTCTATAACGGCCAATTGTTTTCTATTTTTAGTGGCCGTTATTGACAGGTTTTACTGTACCAATAATGTTTTATTAAATTATGAAACATTATTTAAATAAAAAATTTATAAACTTGGGGGTTATTTTTAATAAAATAGTGTTCACCCATGAGAAGGGGTAACATCCGCCCCCAGGATAAAAGCGCAAGTTGGTACCACATCATTTTTGTTTCTTGGGGTATCCTCTAACTACTTACCAATTTTCATGAAAATTGATGGAGGTTCAACGAAATCAGGGGTGAAAACCTTCAGTGACTGCCTTTTTGGAAATATAAAAGAATAATTTTTTTCGTGATTGTCGTGCTAATTTTCTGATTTTTGGTTGCTATAAGGTTTGAAAAATTATTAAAAATTATAAATCATGCACATAAATGTAAAAAAAATATTTATTTTACTTAATTAAACGAGATTGCTTGAGCCAGAATGCTGAAATCTGCATTTTTATCATTAAAAAAAGGTGGATTTCACCCCTAAAATGCAGAAAGCGCAACTTGGTGCCATATCACTTTTGTTTTTTGAGGTATTCTCTAACTACTCAACAATTTTCATGAAAATCGATGAAGGTTCAAAGAAATCGTGGCTGAAAACATTCAGTGACTACACTTTCAGAAATATAGAAGAATAAGGTTTTCGTGATTTTCGACTTGTTAGTTTTCGGATTTTTGGTTGCTATAAGGTTTGAAAAATTAGAAAAAAATGTAATTCATGCACATAAATATAAAAAAATATTTATTTTTCTTAATTAAACGAGATTACTTGCGCCATAATGCGGAAATCTGCATTTTTTACAATTTAAAAAGTATGGGTGTATTGCACCCCTAAAATGCAAAAGCGCAAGTTGATGCTATATAACTTTTATTGCTTGAGGTATCCTCTAACTACCTACCGATTTTCATGAAAATCGATGAAGGTTCAACGAAATAGGAAGTGAAAACTTACAGTGACTGCACTTTCAGAAATCTAAAAAATAATTTTTAAAAAAGGGGTGTATTTCACCCCTAAAATGCAAAAAGCGCAAGTTGGCACTATGTCACCTTTGTTCCTCAAAGCACCACTCAGCAATTTTTATGAAAATCGATGGAGGTTCAACGAAATCTGAGGTAATAACTCATATCCACCTTCATTGACTCCACTAATTGTGTTTAGAAGCGAAGAATCTATGTCACTTTGGAGAAATATAAGCTGATATAAACCAAGCAGACATTAATAAAGGACAAAATAGTACATTTGAAGATAACACAGAAAATCAATAAATCAGGAAGAACTAGAAGAAGCAATAAAAACGTTGTAGTATGGAAAAGCTCCTGGAGTGGATAGAACAGCAACATAAATTGGAAAAAAAATATTACTAATATCTAATAATGAATAAATAATGGAAAAATAAGACATCCCGGAAGATTGGAAAGTGTCACTAATAATATCCATATACAAGGAAATAAAAGAGAATTCGGCTTTTGAAAATTCCAACTTTTCCTTTACGGCATTAGGTACTGCTTTATACGGCTGTACTGTCCTGATGCAGACTATGAATATGAAACATGGACTCTCGACGCTTTAAGAGAGTAACGCATTAACGCTAACATTTATTATGCGGTTGCTCCGTGTTTTGTGGATATACCATAATATCAACGTAGAAGTACTTGGGCAAATTCAAAAACTAGGAACTACTTTCGCCATTGAAGAAGAAAAACTTGCATTACCTAAATCATATTACGAGTGGGGCTTTGAATTTTTTCATTTAATAATAAATTATCATTTTAAGGTCATCCATTTCGTTTATTGGCACCCATATCCTCCAAGGACACGTGCGCCCATATAAAAATTTTTAGGGGGGGCAGACGTGAAGATGTTGCACATTATATTTTGTATATTTGGATAACCATATATAATCTAAAGCACCTGACAAGTCAGGGGGGGTGTCGCAAAGTGTGATGTTAATGCCTTCTAGTTCTAATTAATTAAAAAGAATAAATACGTCTTCGATAAATTATACTTTATTCACTGGTAACGACCAATATGTAAATAATAACACTAATGATTCATAGCGTCTCGACCTCTACATACTAAGTTAATAATTATCTATATATCCCCATACTGATTGCTCAGCATGTTTTTATACCGATCTAAATCATAACAAATATAGTTCAAGTTCACGCATATTAAACATGTGATACAAAACTATAAACTATTGTTTTTATGTCTGTTCAATACCCTAAAGGTTAATAACAACATATTTAAATTATGATTTATACAGAGGGTTCATATTATACTACAGGGGGCACATGGGCGCCCAAGTCCGTTCATTTCTTCTGATGCCATTCGTTTCCTTCCAGTTCAATCTCTCTTTGGCTTTCAATTTTTTCTGTATACAATGTGACTTTGTGTAGTCAATCTTATTAAGATGTAAGAGCACTGTAGTCCTACTTACAGAAAAAATAGGTAGATGTTCTTATTGTACCAATAAAAAACTTTTGTAGTATTTTCACTAATATATTACAAAAAGTATTCGCAAATTTACTTGCAAAACAAATTTAATATAAATTGAAAATAAAATATTTACAATTCATCAAATCATATTCTTTTTTGAAAAGTTGACTAAATTCACAGACAGCTGAGGTTCAAACATACTTAAAATATACCAGAAGTTTCATTTCTATCTTATAAATCGAAAAATTTACATGTGGGCGCCCTGAAAACTGTATTCTGAAGTATAAAACGAAAGTTAATAAATTTTGAGTGCTGGCACAATGTTTTTACGATGTTTTAGTGATGAGTTATGCAAACGGGCATCATTTCGAACAAATATTTTAAATTAGATCATATGGCAAATAGTACTTCAATCGAAAGCTCTTGTGTTACTCACTATACTCCTAGACTTTTGTGCGCTGCTTCGAAATGTCGACTGTCTGTCATTTGAATGATCTCACCACTAAAACATTGTAAAAACAATGTGCTGATGTCCACAATTTATTAATTTACGTTATAGTGTTCAGAAAATTGTATGAGATACAACGGACTTTAGTTGAACACATTATATCAAACATAAACTAATATATTTAAGTGTAAGCTTGTCCTTGTGGCTGAAAATATTTGGCTGTTAATTCCAAAGCACTAATAGCAATGAATTCACTAAACAGGATCAATTTAACAGTATATGTGATTCACCAATTTCAAGTTTATCTTGATTTGACTATTGATTACTTCATTACCATATTCTGTCTCTTCCCATATACATGTATGTATATTGATATTGACTTAACACACGTGGGTTTTTAGATAAAATATTGTCCATAGATACCACTGGTATATTTCAAAAAATTCCTTTTGTATATACACAATTCTCTTCACTTAAATAAATAGGAATCAAAAATAAATTAAGTAAAATGGAAACCGAATTTAAATACTTTATACAGAGGTCCCAAAAATGTAGAGGGATATGTATCCTAATAGCCGCGGAGACCATTGTACACTTTGTTGTTTGAGCTTTGGTTGAGGATCTTCTTGAGGGCTGCAACAATAAAAGAGATCAACAGTTAATTGACAATCAATAATAAGTTACTGAGTCATAATTTAACTTTTTAGGAGCTTACAAACTCATGCACAAAATGAAACCATTAATTCACTTATTCATCGCATTCTGGGATAATCCACAATGCTAGCAATGTAATTAATAAAAAAGAAAAGACAATGATAATGCATAAAAAAATATGATGATTCTTGCTCAACATGCCTTATGCAAATATAGCTAGTTTCCGAGATACCGAGTGTTTAAAGTTTACCGCTATTACTAATAAACCAAGCATAAAAGTTATACTGAGAATAAATCAGCTATAGGCAAAATCACTAACAATAAACATGGAATAACTTAAGATATAGGTTATACTTAATATAAGAATTTAGTCTAAGATTATACTGACCACACCCTTGTTTCAGTCTGGTATAATAGGTATTTAACCTATTTTATGACTATCAAAGTCATCAGAGACAAGACTATATATTATTTTTTATTTGTTTTGCGAGTAGGTATATAATAAAAAAAAAATGTGTGTGTACTTTGTACACATGTAATGTCTATTATATGATTTAAACGAAATAAATATACTTTCGAACAGTTTATTTATATTTTATTTAAAGATTAAACTAATTTTTACTTAGTACTTTCCAAAAATTTTTATTAAAACAATACCAAAAATTAGGAAAAAAAAATTAGAAAACACCCGGATTCGAACCGGGGACCTCTTGATTTCCAGTCGAACGCTCTACCACTGAGCTATATTCCTTTTGTTTGTGTGGGTGCGGACTACAAGATTTCTCAGACATAGTGTCAAATAGACCAAGTGAAGTATAAAAATACTTTAAATATTACTTATTATCTTATAGGTCTGGATCCCGCATATGAAAAAAAAGTTGATTAATAGCAAGCTGAAAATTTTTTAATAGCTTAAGGGTGTCTAGTCGGACAAACTTTGATGTATGGGAACAGGGGAAGTTTTAATTGTGGAAGAGATTAAAAATTTGGAACGTCAGACTACGAAAACGTCCCATGTATTTTGTCGGACAGAACTTCCAATTAATTTGTTACCCTTTCATTACACTGTCCTGCAAAAATCAGACTGCTATTTATCACCAACTGGGCATTTTAATGAGTGGAACACGTAGAACTTGTCAAATGACAGGAATTATGACTATGACAGGTGACAAACAGCAGTCTGATTTTTGCATGAGAGTTTAATGAAAGGGTAACAAATCAATTGGAAGTTCTGTCCGACAAAATACATGGGACGTTTTCGTGGTCTGACGTTCCAAATTTTTAACTTGTTCCACAATTAAAACTTCCCCTGTTCCAGTGTTCCCATACATCAAAGTTTGTCCGACTAGACACCCTTAAGCTATAAACAAATTTTCAGCTGACTATTAATCAATTTTTTTTTCATACGCAGGATCGAGACCTATTATTCCCGAGGTAGACAAATCCAAAGATACAAAAATTATAATAAATATATTTACTAAAAACACTAAATATATTCTTTCCACACCTTTTTTGGACTAATACATACATAACATAAAACATTTAGCAACGAACTCCATACTGTCTGTGTGCGCATGCGCGCAGAATAATAAAAATTCACTCCCAATCGCGTCTAAAGAAGTATAACTTCGAAAATGGGTTTGAGAGGTATTGTGGCTATCGAGGAAAACTTCCAAAGAAAGAATAAATCCCTTTTCAAACTACACTAATAAAGGATTCAGAATAAAATATCGGTTTTCTAAAGATGCTGTAAAATTTTTAGAAAAGTTAATAGGCCATTCACTTATTGTGGACAAATGAGGAGGAGGCTTATCCTCCACTCTACAAGGAAAATAAGGTATAAAAATACAAGCAATATAACGTTTTCCGTATTTTTTTTTATTATTTTATCCAAAGTTCAGCCGAAAAAAAAGTTATTTTGATTTATTAAGAACAACCAAGTGTAACCCTTTATAAGTAATGCTAAATTAGCAACTCTTATTCCGAAAAACGTAAAATTTACAATTTTTAAATAGAAATTGAGAAAATGCATTCGGTATCTCAGAAAATAGCAATAGTTGTATAGGGTATGTTGGGCAAAATCATCATATTTGAGGTCTAGGATCTACTCAGAGATTGGAAATACTTAATCATCCTATATGTAAAAAATAATTCATAGATTTACTATGTCCAGGAATCCATTCTGCACCATTATAAAAACATATTCCTCTCCAGAACATTATGATTCATCACAAAATGAAGCTGTAGGTATATTTTAGGGGTCTACCCCAAAATTCCGACAGCCAAAATCCCGACGGCCAAAATACCGACACGCCAGAATCCCGACAGGTTTGATAAGTTGATTTTTAACATATAATTACATTTATTTCTGGTTTGTTATTTATGGCCATCTGTTTTTTTATGTTTTGTTACTAAACAAAAGTATTTACCATTTATGTAATATGAACTAATTTTCTAAATAAAATTTCTAACATGGGTATATGAATTAAATTATTTTTTTGTCAATATATAGTCCAATAATATAATATATGTACCGTTGAGGTAAAAAGTCGTATCCACAATGTATACATTTGCAAGAAAGCGCAAAACATACAGACTAGTCAATAAACTATAAAAAAATTTTACTTCCATTACGTCGAATTCAACATTATTGGTATATTATAATATGTAAATGCAAATTTATTACTGGATAGTATTATTGTTAAGAAATAATTTACCTGATGTATAATATTGGGAGTTACGACTTTTTACCTCTATGTCTTTAAACAGGTAATATGCAAAATAAAAATCGTAAGTGATTACAAAAATATTATATTCCGTATTTAAAAATGCAAAAACCAAATCAAAATGTTTGGAACACAAAAAGAACTCTTGTTTTTCATTATCCCGTTTTAACACCCTCAAAATGCCATTTAATATAAAAATGGAGCTACGATTGTTTACCACTACCGCAGAAAGCATACTATGGTATACACACGTATCTATGGAGTTGCTATGGATATACTACTATTTACCTCAACTGACTAATGGAGTTGCTATTGTTTCTAAACGCCTTATCTAGGCAACTAATAACGCTGGATGTACGATTTTTTGCCACAATATGCTATGAAAATCTGACAAGTATTAACTCCATTTCGGCTAAAAATTGGAGTTACGACTATTTACCTCAACGGTAGAGATATATTATACATATTATGTATAATCAAATCCTGAATTCAAGTTTACTTTCATATAATAAATATTATCATGTCAATTACAACCTTCCATTTCAGTAAGTATAGCTTTTATATTATAAAATGAAGTGTTTAAATTATTTTTTCTTTTAAAATACATATTAACTAGTGCCCGTACTTATTAGTAAGTACAGTAGAGCGTCGATAATCCGAACTAATTGGTACAGGGGTAGTTCGGATTATCAAATTGTTCGGATTATCGAACATATGTTCAAAATACATACAAAGCTCATAAACATAGTACATGTACATATGTACATACATTTTAGTTACAAGGAATAAAACACCTGCATAGTAAACAAATATATTCTGCATAAACAAAACAAAAATCCGCGGTCATATTTTGCCCATATTGTCATATTAAATCCAAAAATTCGGTCCGCCTCATATTTTTTAATTTTATAATTTTTTTTGCGTTCGGATTAGCAATCATTCGGATTACTAGGGTTCGGATTATCGACGCTCTACTGTAATTAATTTTTCAATTTCAATACTCTATAATATGATTTGGTGTTGCATTTGAAAAGGAAAAAATAAATATTCAAAATGTAGTGGTCGGGATTTTTGCTTATGTGAGGATTGTTGCATGTCGGGATTTTGGCTGTCGGGATTTTGGGCGGCACCGATATTTTAGATAGCAAAGCTATCTTTTCCAGATTTTCTTAGATTTGACAAGTCACTTGGTAAATTCAGATTTATCTTTTACCAGCAAATAAAACCCATTCTTCAATATTCCAATTTACCAATTTGTATTAATTTTCTGAAACTAGATGTCTTCCTAGCTAAAACGGATTATGGCGTAGACGCTATCATTTAGAGCTTTACCGCTTTTATAGTAAACCTGGTATTGGTAGCTCCATCAAAATAAACAGGCTGCAGTGGCTAGGCCACTTACAGAGAATGAATGAGGTGGAGCCGTCAAAATACATTTATGGCTAGAGACTGGATGGAGTGAGAAGAGGCAGGCCTAGAGCATGATTTAAGGACCAAGTGGACGACTTGAGGGTTAAGGGTTAAGAGCGCGAAATTGGAAAACCAAGGCGAAGGATAGGAAGGAATGGAAGCTGATTCTAGAACAGGCCAACACCCAACATGGGTTGTCGAGCCAATGATAATGATGAGATATCTTCCACAGCTCAATTTTAATTGGTGATATTCCTTTTACTCCCATTTCATACAGAAATTTGTAAATAATAACTACATACTTAGCTCTACATTGTTAAAATGTTAATGTTTTATCAATATGTATTAACAGTTTATCAATTAATGACAGAAATGCATTACATATTGAATTATCTGGCCCTGAGACAACGTAGTCCCACAGTTAGATATAACTCAAATTTATCATATACCAAAAATCGAACACTAATAAAAAAATCATTACCTTCTTTATCCTCTTCAGTCAGTTCTTGTTTAGGAAATTCCACATCAAAGGTGATAAAAAGTATACCATGTAGATTATTGTTGTCATAATTGGGCATACCTTCGCCCTTCTTACGAATGCGTGCACCTGGCCATGTGATTTTATCTCTAACAATACTGACTTTGTGTCCATCCAAATGAGGTATTTCCATCGTGAAACCAGTGAGAGCATCCTAAAAAGAAGGCATAATATGAGTAAATATTAAGTAAACTATTTCTTAAACAATCTAAATCCATGGACTCTTAGTTCTAAAGTTTCTACATTAAAATATAGGAAACGAATATACAGATTCACAAATATAAAAGTACCTACTATGTTAGCTAGAAAAAGAACCAAAATGACTATCTACAACATTGATTAGACAGTAACCTATGGTCGTGAAACCTGGGTAATGACAAAAAGGGATGAAGCCCAACTCAGGACATTCGAGAGAAAAATACTGAGAAAAGTATAAGGCCCCCGGTAGAAGAAGAAGACGGCACATAGAGAATCGGGAGAAACGACGAGGTTAATCAATTGAATGAAGGTGCGATTTGTGAAAAGTCAAAGACTGTCATATCTGGGGCATGTGCAGAGACACGACAACGCAAAAACAACAAAGAAAATATTACAACAGAACAGTTAGCTTGAAAAAGATCTAAAAATTATGGCAACAAAAAGAAGACATTTTTTAAATAATGTGAAATGTAAGAAAAGGTTGAATGAAGCTGAAATTTCGGCCATTGAATGTCTTTGAATGAATATTTCAACAAATTAAGTAGAAGCAAATTAAGTAGAAAAGATAATATATTTTACCTGTAAACTAATGGTTATATTTGTATACAAGTCATCTCCCCTTCTTTCAAAAACTTTGTGAGGCTGTGTCTTAATCTTCAAAATTAAATCCCCAGGTTCCCCATCCAAATGTGGCTCTCCTTCCGCTATAAACTTAGTTTCCTGTCCATCTATCATACCTTGCTCAACTTCCATCTCTAATAATCTCTCCTCATTGACTAACTTAACATTTGGACACTCATCACATACAGTTTGCTGCATCATTTGGAATCGTCCTGGACCTAAACTTTTGGTGATCATTTCTTGTCTGCAATTACACTTCCGTGTACCCCTCGAGGGTTTTAAAACTGGTTTGTTCCTGGTGATTTCAATGAAAGTACCAGTGTAGAGATCTTCTAGAGTTACGTATACATCCATAACTAAGTCAGCTCCTCTGGGAGTTTCATGTTTTTGTTCGCCGCCTCCAAAATGGAAGCCAAAGTCTCCAAAGAAGCTTGCAAAAGGATCCATACCTACAAAATTATGAATGAATGTTACTAATGTAATCACTAACACTATTTATATGAGAGAGATAACTGCTATATGAAGGTAGTGAAAGCAAAAAACTCAAGTGGCGCAACACAAATAATAGAAATAAAAAACGAGAAAAACATCATTGTCTGAGACAGAAAGGAAATAAGTTAGGCTATAGAAAAATTCTATGTCTACACTCTTTAAAAACTCAACCGCAACAACAACATACTGAACGAACTATAATTATCACCGGTTCAGAAGAAATATTGGACATTGCTGACTCTGAAATAAGAATATCCCTAAATCAACTAGAACAGGTTTTAAATATTTTATTTAATAAAGTAATCGATGAAGAAGAGGATCCTCAAAAATGGTATAATTCCTAAGTCATTCCACTATTCATGAAAGGAGATAAAGTGAATATCGAGAATTACTGTCCAATATCCTTACTATCACATCTGTATAAAGTACTAACCAAAAACCAACCACCTAACAAATAAGCTTGACTTCTAACAACTTGGATTCACTAGAACACTAATCCAAAACTGTGCGCCTTGCGCTAGAAGACATTTTTAAGAAATAAGAATAGAACAACAGAGGTATAAACATTGATGGATCATACTTAAACCATTTGAGATTTGCAGATGACATTGCTTTAATAGCAGATAATATCCAAGAACTAAATAAAATGTTACAATTAAAATGAATTTTCTGGAGCGGTAGTATTCTAGTCTTCTTCATTTGCTGCCGATCACGCGCCAGCGTGTGATGTGGTTACTTCAGTCAGGTATCGTTCAACAGAATGGCTCCTAGCTGAGTTCCATCCTCTTCGATGGGCAGGAATGGGATGAGAAACACCCCTGTTCCTATAAACCAAAGAAAAAGGTGTATAACCCATGCATACTACCAGTTGGTATCAATGACTTAGAGACTGTAGCCCTTACCCGAAAATCTGCTAAAAAACTAGAATCAACACAAAGGCCAAAGAACGAAACATGCAAAAGATCAGAGATATAGTGGAAGAAATTACAAAAATGAAATGGCGTTGGGCCTGTCACATAGCCAGATATGATGATAACAGCTAGACACAAAGAATTCAAGAATGGAGGCCAAGGAGGATGCCAAGAAGGATGAGAAGACCTCAAAAGAGATGGGTATAAGATGGGGATCAACATAAGAGCAGTGGCAGGCAAACAGTAAATTAGATTGGCTCAAGATAGAGGAAGATGGTTCAGAGATACCTACATTAAGGATGGAAAATGGTTAAAGCTGATGAAATATATGTAGGATTTTATCATTCTGACCCCTCGTTTGCCTTAAAATTTAATCTCTAAATCAACTGTGGAAGTTTGTAATATCTTTCCATATTCTGTACCCAAAATACAGGGTTATGAAGGCCAAATTTCAGTTATTGATTAAATGAACAACCTGATAGACAAATGTAAGCAATGAAATGAATAAACAATAGGATATGACATAATGATGGCATAAATTTGTAAGTTGAAATAACTTTTATCAGCACTTTGCATTTATATGGCAATTGAGACTAAACTAATTAATGTAATGTTGTTAATCATGTGAATATTAATTTAAAATGTTAATATGATAGTACTACCTAATAGAGTGATTTATCCATGTGAATACCTAACAACGGAGAATACAGAAATGAAACAGATGAAAATAGACAAAGGTAAACAAATTAAAGGAAGAGACAATAGCCCGGGAGGTAGTGTCAAATTTGATCAGAGCATTTGAGGGGTGCCAAACCATAATGTTGTAAGTGCCACTCGAGTTGAAATATGTTTTAGATTATTTAAATGTTGTATGTGCCGACCTTTACTTACACTCTTTCACTGTATTCAAGGTTGGGGGCATCTCGTGGGCTTCAAGAGTACTAGTAAAAATCGGCACATATGCATAGAAAGATCGACACATACAATGTTTTAATAATATTGGGACCATGCAAGTTCGGCAAAGCAACACCTATTTCTACGCTCTGCAACTTTATTCGCACTTTTAATTATATTGGCCAATTATATTAGTCCTGGTTACTGGATAATTGTCAAGGCCTAGTCCAAAAAATAATAAGAAGAAAAAATAAGATTCAGGTTACGTTATTAAAATGTAAACAATTGTATGTAGTAAATAAAATTAGTTATTAAAATGCAGTACTGCAAGCAAAATACAATTAATTAAATTTACCTTTATATAATAATTGCATATCATATCAATATTGTGGAGCAACATATAATTTTTCTTCTTCAATGACAGTAGATGTGAAATGTATGTCAATTTGACAATTTCAATTGACAATATGAATTATTTAAGAAAGTTGCAATATTTCTCTGCTATTCGCGCACGATCGTTTCACGTATCCCTTCCAAGTACTTGCACACCGTGAATAAAACATATTTTAGCTCCAGTGGCACTTACAATGTTATGGTTTGGCACCACTCATTTTAGCATTGCTGTTTTTTTTTTATTTACTTAGGTGTCCAAAGTTTATTAACAAATAATGTATTAATTGGCCCAAAACCGGGGCATTTAGGCAAGAAAAGATAAAATATGAAAGTAGATGGAAAAACCCTTCAACTTATATGTCAAATATTTATCTCTGTGACTTACGTCCATAATGGCCTAGTGGATAGGATACCTAGCTTTCAAAGGCTTTCACTCAAGCGAGTCGGATTCGATTCCCGGCATCGGAAATCCTTTTTGTTTTTAAAATTGACATTTTGATTTGAAAAATAACTAATACTTTTTTATATTATGTCGTATAAATAATAAAAACGTGGCATTTTAAAAACAATTATTTTTCAAATCAAAATGTCAATTTTAAGAACAAAAAGGATTTACGACGCCAGGAAACGAACCCAACTCACCTGGGTGAAAGTGTTTTAAAATCAGGTATCCTATCCACTAGATAGACCATAATATATGGATGTGACACACAAAGAAAAATATTTGACTATAAGTTCTAGGGTTCTAGGCCTAAAAGCCCCTGAGTCGTGCCAGCCGACAAACATTTTCGTTATCAAACAAGTACTATCTACCAAAATAAATTTAGAGAATCTGTGCAAAATTCACGGTAAACATTTGACACTACCTCCTAGGCTACAAGTAGGTACAAGTATTTAGGTTTCATCAAACAAAGGAACAACGGAAGAAGATATAAAAAGTAGACTACGACAAACAAGAGACTGCATATGAAAATTGAACCCGGCACTGTGGGATAAGAACATCAGCATATAAACAAAATGAATAACCATTTTCAATTTCGTTGCAAAACAAAAATACAGCTGCACCATATTCTAGTCCAATCAAAGAGTGCAGCAAGCACCTCTACCAGTTTCGCAACTTATTAGTCTCTCATCAGGAGGCACATATGCTGCTCTCTCTGATCCAACCAAAACAAACCCTGGCGTGCAGTCAAGGATTGCAACGAACAAAATGACATAGATGCCCTAGCTGCAACTGCTAGCAAAAGATTAAGTTTTCAATCTAATGACATATAAAACAACATAATGTTACTCTACATCCCACCAGACTGAAAACAAAAGGAACCTTCTCTGGTTACACCTCCGAGGCTTCTACAATTTGCAAGCCATAATGGATGCTGAGACTAAGGAAGATGAGGGAATTTTACAAGTTATAATTCAACGTCCCATCTGCTCAGTACAGTAAAGTTCCAACGAGAACAAAAACAAGAATATATAATACGATGACAAGAACAAGAAGTATCCTCACTTATAGGTGTGACAATTGGATAACAAATAGGAAAGCCAAAAACAAAATAAGTGCAACAGAGGTAGAATTCCTAAGAAGCTGCAGAGTCACAAGAAGAGATATAATAAATAACATAGAGAGTAAGAAAAGAATTGGAATGAACTTAGATAATAAAATATTTTACATCGAACGAAGTGATTAACATGTAAGAAGAGCAGACCAAAATGGTTGGATAAATAGAATAACAGTGTGAAACAAATAGGAAGAAATAATATAGGCAGATCTCAAAGATCTTTCAGAGATTAAGTGGACGAAACAATGGAAAGAAGAAATCTGAAGGAAGGTGACTGGCAAAACAGAAAGAACTGGAAAGAACGGTTGAGTGAAGGAATACAGTGAAAACTGTGGAAATCCTTGGTATATATACTTATTTATCCATGTTTTTCTATTCATTGAAGATAAAATGTAAACCTTACTCACCTCCATCCATCATACCATCCTTCTGTAAGCAATCTTCACCACATCTATCATACTTCTTCCTTTTGTCCTCGTCCGATAGGACTTCGTAAGCTGCCCCTAAATCTTGGAATTTCTGCGAAGAATTGGGATCGTCTTGGTTTTTATCGGGATGTAATTCTTTGGCTAATTTCCTATAAGCTTTTTTAATGTCATGTAAACTAGCTGACTTGTCTACACCTAAGATTTGATAGAAGTCTCTTCCAGCCGAAACTACGGCGATGGAAACTACACTTAACAGCAAGAAAGTCTGGAGGAATTCAAGATTCATGATGAATATAACTATCACTATCCTATTTCTTTGAGAAATTTGTTACTTTTAGTACATATTATTATCACAGGTTCACTTAAAAAACAGCCCTAAACACTCATCACATCTTCCAAAACGACTTGTCAAAATGCAACGAGAGCAAACCTCTCAATTCGTAGCCAATCAACGCTCTCTCCAACATGTGGAGAGCTGTCATTGGTCCAAATATGTGATTCAGTGCTGGCCTTTTACTAGATAAGGAACTAATACATAATAGATGGAGACATTGGAGAATTTAAAATGAAAAATGTTTTATTAAAGAATATTTTTAATTGTTTTATTTCTATTTAGAAACTGTTAGATTTAAAGCTTTGAAGAATATCGAATACATTGTTACAAGTTTTATTCATAATTAACTAGCGTGGAGCGTATGACCATGACAATTTAAATATTGTTTATCAGAACAATGTAATCGATCTATTGTGTAACAGAAATTTAAAAAAGTAGAATTTTTATAATATACAGGGTGTTTCAATAGTATGTGTAAACAATTTAGCAAGAGAATCTTTAGAGACAGTTCATCTTCCTATTTAGTTGTGCTTACATAGTCGTATCATTTAACTGAATGATGAAAGACATAATGCTTATGTTTTATTTCGGCTCAAGGATGACCCATCATCCCCAGTGGTGTCATGGCAAAATTAGCAGTGCAGGAACGCACTTTCCTTAACTTTTTTACAAGTAAAATATTACTCTATGTTTTTTTAATACAAGTTACGTCTGCATATTTTAAAATTTTGCTTAATTCAAAAATTGTATGATTTATTTACAAAAACCTAAATTCTTTATTTTTATTTCTTTTCTTAACCAGTGCCGGAACGGCGTTCCCGCACCATGACACCACTGATCATCCCCATACCGATACACGTACGTTTCGGTCTCTCCAAACCTCATCCTCAGTGGGACTCATATAGACATAATAAGGATAGACAAGGCACACTGAGCAAAATAGCGGGCAATCAACGCGCGGGCAGTCGATCGGTGGTCTATCTATCTCTTTTTACCAAGGGATCCCGGTTATGTGACAGACAAAGATAGCTAGACCACTCAAAGTGAATATTGACTAATGACGTCCTTGATATTGGCGTTACACCTCGATGCACAGCGCGGCCCATACCTTTTACCTTGTCTTAATTCTTATTATGTCTATGGTGGAGCTACACGCGAAAACCTCTGAAGAAATCGAAACGAAACCAAACTGTCTACATATAGGGCTTTTCATCGATTGTCATTTGTTTCAAGCTTCTGTCATATATACACGGAGTTCACGACATATGACAGAGGCTCGAAACAAATGACTGTGAATGAAACGCCGTGTATTGAAGCTGAATTACAAAAATAATTCGCTGTAGCGACATCTATTAAAGAAATGAGAAGTTCCAGATCCAAACAATAAATCTGAAAATTCTCGTGCAACCAATTTCTGCGTACCTACATCCTTAATCTCTGTCTTTTACAATTTATAAGGCAATGAGATGACGAATAAAGGAGACGAAAGGGACTCTAAAATATGCAGTCACATTCCATCTATTCGTCTAAGAAAAATTCCAACGAAAGTATTAGTTCCGTCTACCTACTCAAAATATGAGTAGGTAAAAAGAAAAATGAAAGGAAGCTTATGTTTCATTTCGGTTTAGAGATGATCCATCTCTGATGAGTACACGGAACCAACCTTCGTTGGAATTTTTCCTAGACGAATAAACAAAATGTGACTGCATATTGTAGAGTCCCTTTAGTCTCCTTTATTCGTCGTCTCCTTGCCTTATAAATTGTAAAAGGCAGAGATTAAGGACGTAGGGGAGAGTCGGCTATTGATGCGCACCTAAGGCAAATTCAGGATATTTCATACAATTGAAACATTTCCGTTTCCAAATTTTTTGAAGATATTCTTCAAAGACTTAGGTATATTGGTAGGGACCGCATTTAATGAATGGTTGAACAGTAGAAAGAGTGAGAGGCGAAATTTCCAATTGGTGTAATGCGCACAAATACCCGACCTATTCGGCTAATGGTGTGCATATATCGGATAACTATGCGCAATAATAGAACTTACAAATAACCTTCGAAAATGTAGCTTATTGAACATAAAAATACTAAAGGAACAAACAAATACACGGAAAAAGATAAGAAACCAAGTTACAGATATTTAAAAAAATCTAAGTATTGAAGAAATCACAAATAATATATCATTCTGGACTATCCTGTGGTATACACATGGCATGAGACCACTGACAATATATCGAACGCTTGCACCATACCTCGTCTTCTTTGCTACCATCGCATCACCACATTACAAAGAAGTCATTTTGATCTGACACGAGATCTTCCAACTCATCATCATGGCACAGTTCACTTTCTGAAATAACTTCGGAGCTATTATTGTGTCCAAAAATTTTCCTTTTTGTACTTTTTTGTCAATTTTGTGGTTTTCTCTTTGCCCCTTTCTTTGACGGTTTTTTTAACGCTATGTTTACGTTTTATGACGCAGTCACAAAACGTAAAAAAATGCCTTTATATACCTTGAGGGCTAATGGTGCGCGATGCGCACCATTAGACGACGTTATACTTCACCACAAAACACAAAATTTAATAGAAACAAAAAAGAATCGAGCAAAACTAACTATATCAGCGTTTAAAATGGTAAATAAATAAAAGATATAAGTACTATTTAAACTATATTTCTGGCAAGAAAAACAGTTATCGCTTATTTTCTCAGTCACATAAACAATATCATACCACGCGAAAACATGTAAACGATAACTGCCAACCGGTAAATTATCTCCCGACGTTCGTTTCTGTCGGATAGATATGGCAGTTGCTACTAGATGACCCGACAATATAGTTTTTGCAATTTTATTAAATAGGAGATTAGAAACATTGATGCGCACAATTACCGGACGCGCACCATTAGCCGACTCTCCCCTAAACAATAAATCTGAAACCTCTCGTGCAACCAACTTCGTCCTTTAACGACAATATCGCGAAATATGCTCGATTCAATTTTAAACAGGTATTGTTTACTTGTTCACGAAAATTTAAAGTATTGTCCACAATCGTGCCAAGAAACTTAGTACTATTAACTGATTTTACAATCACGTTGTCTGTAATTTCGAATGCAGAAGTACTTATTTTTCTTTAACCATAAGAAAACTGAATACACACTGTCTTATCTATATTTTTATTACTAAAGTATTTCGGTAGCACCAGTTTTTAAATGACAAGATTACATTCTTGACCTTAGAATGTGCTAACTCGAAGGATTCCGCTGAGACAAGTAGGTATATGGTGGTATCATCTGCATTCATGAATACAGTCGAACCCGCTTATTAGAATAGCCTTCGTGCCAAGCAAAAATATTCTTATAAGCGGGATATTCTAATAACCGATCATTGGCGGATGGTGAAATAAATGTACCTACCAAATATACGTTATAATAGTACATACTATGTCAATATGTATATGCATATGGTTTTAGGTCTATTTATATCAATAAAAATTTATAATTTATTTACAAAAATCATTACGAAACGATTAGACAATATATAAGGATCCCGCGTATGAAAAAAGTTGATTAATAGAAAGCTGAAAATTTGTTAATAGCTTAAGGGTGTCTAGTCGGACAAACTTTGATATATGGGAACACTGGAACAGGGGAAGTTTTAATTGTGGAACAGGTTAAAAATTTGGAACGGTCAGACCACAAAAACGGCACATGTATTTTTCCTACAGAACAGACTTAAACTCTCCGAACAGAGATTGAACTCTCATGCAAAAATCAGACTGCTATTTATCACCAAATGGGCGTTTTAATGAGTGGAACATGTAGAACATGTCAAATGACAGGAATTATGACAGGTGATAAATAGCAGTCTGAGTTTTGCATGAGAGTTTAATCTCTGTTCGGAGAGTTTAAGTCTGTTCTGTCGGACAAAATAAATGTGCCGTTTTCGTGGTCTGACCATTCCAAATTTTTAACCTGTTCTACAATTAAAACTGCCCCTGTTCCAGTGTTCCCATACATCAAAGTTTATCCGACTAGACACCCTTAACCTATTAACAAATTTTCAGCTTGCTATTAATCAACTTTTTTTCATACGCGGGATCCAGACCTAATAAATTGGAATTGGGTTTTAGAAAAGACCCCCAAACAAACAATCAACTATTGGTAATAAATAATCTTATAGAAAAATGCTGTTTCTAAAAACATCCAAGTGTGTGGCAATGTACCTATAGAAATTTGTAGACAAATGAAATTATTTTATGACCTTGTCGGCATACGATTGAATTTTCTGTGGGAGAGAAGCGTTTACTCATCATAATACAGTAATAAAGTGTTTATTAGGTAGGTACCTGAGAAACCGTAATAATATACAAAACGACAAACCATTAGATCAGGCAAATTTAAAATTTCTAGGAAATTGTACATAAAAAGTTATTTGTTGACTTGAAACATTTATTCGAAAAAGCGGTATTAGGTTACTAAACCATATTACAATAAACGGATAAATTTATTAAAGGGTAAATGGAAACGTTTTGGGACCTCGAATTTATATTACATAAACCGGGATATTCCTATAACCGGTACTCTAATAAGCGGGTTCGACTGTATATGTTTTTCTGAGATATATTCAGGCATATCATTTATATAAAGTAAAAAGAGTAGTGGACCTAGTATTTCTCCCTGGGGTATTCCTAAATTACTATAGTAGATTTCCGATGAAATATTATTAATAGACACAAAAAGTGGTCTATTCGTTGTATACGAATATATCCATGAGTTAACTGGTTCGCGAATGCCTGCCTATAGCTATAAGTTTTTCTTTTAGACATACTGGATCAAGACAGTTGAAGGCCCTCGAGAGATCAAAGAATATTCCAAAAGTGTACAAATTTTGATCGATTTTTTCACGAATAACTTGAATTAAATCTACTGTAGCTGTTTCACATGAGCGTCCTTCTCGAAATCCGTGTTGTTTACTACTGATGATGGAACATCTCTTAACCGAAATGAAACGTAAGCTGTCTTTCATTTTTCTTTTTACTCATATTTTTAGTACACGAAACCAACTTTCGTCGGAATTTTTCCAAGACAAGTAGACGGAACGTGACTGCATTTTGTAGAGTCCCTTATCGTCTCCTTTATTTGCCGTCTCCTTGCCTTATACATTGTAATGGTTCCACGATAGGTTTCAGATTTATTGTTTAGGTCTGGGACTTATCTCATTTCTTCATTCTTTATTTTTTTCAGTGTATATTTTTAGGTTTTTTTTATTACCTACTATGCATTGCTTTTAAACCAGGAAGAGTAATTCAAATTTACAGCGCTGTAATGCTCGTTTCTAGTAATTATAGTTACTACCTTCTTAGACAAAAGAAAAATGGATTTGTGTACTAATTTTATAAATTTAAATTATATTAGATAATAGAAATTAAATTCGGAACTCTAAAAATAAAAAAAGTTATTTGTCAAATGAAAAAAAAATTATATAACTAAATATGAATCTGTAAAAATTAGATAATAAGTCAAAAATCATGTCTAGGCTTTTAAAGATTAAGTATTAAGTATTAAGACTATCTAATAAAAATATGTAAATTTATTTTATTATATTCGTATTTATCTTGTGGTCATAATAAAATATACTTAAGATATTGTATATTTTGTCGTTTTTGTCACAAAATCTGAAGTTTAGAAAATATATCAAGAAATAATAATACAATTTGTTTTAAATTAAAACCACCCTGTATTTAACCTAAACTTTAAAACTAATTTTATAAAAATAAGTGCATATATCTAAATTCTAATTGCATATCTGCATATTATTTGTTCCTATTCAAGCTGTTTTAAAATGCACATTGCATGGATACTTTCGACATATTTTAGTACATATTTTTCAGTCTCTAATTATTATTATTACGAGTGAACTATGAGAAGAATTTTGTGTCCAAGTAAAAAAAAATATACTTGAAAACAAGTTCCTGTCAGGAAGACGATACTACAAATCAAATATTTCTTCCTGGACAATATCGTAGTTCAAAAGTAATCTACCACAATAATTAGATTAGATATATACAGCTGCGGTTCCTGAATAGTTCACGCCTACATTTCTACATTGTAATACTGTAAAATCGCAGTGTCGTACGGATTTGTTAAATGTCAAAGTGCTTGTCAAGAATTTCGCGCGTAAAACTCGTAGGGGAATGGGGGGCATGACGGGGTCTCGAGGTAAGACGGGGTACCGCAAACAAACAAGAAACTACACGTTGGTGAATAGCATGCAGTAACTCAATAGTAAGGAGTAAGAGAGGAAGATCAAAGAAGACCTGGGGGGAGACGATAAGGCAGGGCATGTTGGTAAAGGGGATTAACATTGATATGGCCCAAGATAGAATTGTGTGGAGAAATGCAATTAGGGAAGCCGACCCCGCATAGGGATAAGGCAAAGAGAATGATGATGATGATATTGTGTCACAACAAGAACCCATTTCCTATCTCCCTAATTCAGGAAAGGTCTCGAATTCATTCTTTATAAGATCGGTTGATAAATCTGAACTGATCCAAACAATCAATAGTATCAAAAGCAAATCTTCCTGTAGTACCAATGGACTATCCACAAAAATTTTCTCAAATCTCCCAGACAGTGTGTTGGGAGTCCTCATCTCTCTAATTAATGATTCTTTTGAGAAAGGTAAATTTCCAGAGTGCCTAAAGACGGCCATCATTATTCCTCTTCATAAGGTTGGTGAAAAATCTAATGCCTGCAATTATAGACCTATTGCATTACTACCGGTACTCTCCAAAATTATTGAGAGACTGATAAAAGCCCGACTTATGTCCTTTCTTGTTGATAACAATATTTTATGACAAAATCAGTTCGGCTTTTTAGATAATAAATGTACCACAGATGCCATGTTTTCTGTACTACATGAGGTTTATCAAGCATTAAACAATAATCTGCAAACTGCCACTGTTTTTTGTGATTATGCCAAAGCTTTTGATTGTGTAAATCACGACATTTTGATAAAAAAACTAGATTTCTATGGAATTCGAGGTATTTCTTCGAACTGGTTTCAATCTTACTTGGATAATACCTAGGAAACAACTGGTTAGAGCAAATGATACAGACTATAGTCTCAAAAATGTTGTATGTGGTGTGCCACAAGGTTCAGTATTGGGTCCTCTACTTTTCCTTGTCTTTATTAATGATATCACTAGCTTAAAAATCGAGGGAAAAGTTTTTCTTTTTACTGATGATATCAGTATCACTTGGAGCAACTCAAATATCGCAACTCTTCATGCTACTATAACTTCTGATCTACTCACAATAAAATCCTGGTCCGATTCAAATTTACTCTCTTTTAACGTAGATAAAACAGTAGCATTATCCTATAAAGGAGCTATTCAACCCTTACCTCTTCACAACAGCCAGATCAGTATCGTTGATTCTGTAAAGTTTCTTGGTATTTTTTTAGATAGCAACCTTAAATGGTCCCTTCATATTGATGTGTTAAGCAAGAAACTATTCTCAGCTTGCTTTGCAATAAGATCTGTTTCGAAGGAAATGAATTTAGTCTCTTCCAAAATAACATATTTTTCTTTGTTCGAGTCCCATCTTCGATATGGTCTCCCTTTGTGGGGTTCTGGTACGGCTGCCCAATCCGATGTTATTTTTAAATTACAAAAAAGAGCAATAAGATATCTGTTTGGCCTCAGAAGAACAACACATTGCAGAAGCTACTTCAAAGATCGCAGGATTCTAACACTACCTTCTTTATATATTTTAGAAACTGTTTGCTTAATTCGTAAACATCTACATGTCTTTCCAGCAAGACCTAGACATGACTACCTATTCCACCAGAAATTCTACCTTTGTCATCTATTTACCGATCCCGTCCAGTGGGTTAGTAAAGAAATCTATATTATATTCTGCAAAAAAAAACTTTACAACCATCTCCCTCTACAACTTAAATCTGCAACATCTTTCCCCAAGTTCCGTAAAATGACAAAAGCCTATTTATCTGAAAGACCATATTATTCAATAGCAGAGTTTCTTAACCAGTAACTAAGAAAGTACAATATTCTTATTTATTAGAATAATCTTAATCTATATTTGAGTGTCATATGCACCAGCTTAACTTATTAAATTTCTTAAGGTAGATTATGCAATTTGCAAATTTTTTTAAATTTTGCAATAGATTGTTATTGTTTTTTGTTTCACTTCATTATATTTTATTTATATTGAAGATTTATTATATCATTTTAGTAAATTGCATTTGTTATTTGTTATTGTTCTTATATATGATTTTTATAAGTTTTGTCTGTAGAATTGTTAAATTTTTCATGACAATAAAGCATATTTCTATTCTATTCTATTCTAACCTAACCTTGTTGATCATAGCAACATCATCCAGTGCTCTTTTGCACTCAAGAACCACCTTAGAACTGATCTTGGGCGCTTCCAAAGCCCTTAGCACTGCCTGCCTGTCAGAGCAGATAGAGATGGTCTTTCCTGTCATTGTGTAAGATTAATTTAATTTTGATTTTTAAATTTTAATCAACCTATTCTGGGTCTACCACTGGTACTTAACGTAACTTTGACGTAAAATGTGCGTTTAAACAAGGTACAAATTAAAAAAAATCGGCTACTATATAGATTAGGGTGTAAACTAATCAATGGCCACAGATGTATACTATAAATAACATAATTCTTCCTGGAAAATATCGTATTTCAAAAATAATCTACCACAATTAGATTAGGTAATATATTTAAATAAATAGAAAACATACTCGTAGAAATAGGGCTTATAAATTACTGATAAACAAATAAAGAAAACCAAATATCACTTTCAAAATTTGCATTATGTCTTAATTAAAATCAAACTGAAGTAATCCTTTTGTATCAACAGAATAATCTTATTACGTTCATGTTCATGTATGCGTACATTTGATACACACAGATCGTACAACATCGTTGATAAAAGTTTTGTGGGTGTATAATTTTATCAAATTTCCTCTTTAGCAAGCGAAAATAAAAAAAGAGTGCCAGGTATTCCATAAGATTGTGTTTGTTTTTGTGTATTTTGGGGTAAGTTTTTAGATTTTAGGAGTTTCATTTTAAAAATATCGCTTCTTCTTCTTTAAATTAAATTTTTGTTACTTTATGCTTATGATAGTAAAGAAATTTTGTGGTATATGGAGTAGATTGTCAAACTCTCTATCATACAAAGCAGTAGATGGATGGGGGAACATATATATTAATTAGAACAAGATATTGACAAGGCATTCGAAATACTATAATATTGAATATCACCAATTGACGAAGCAACGAAGGACTAAAAAGCCCAAAACCTAGGAATTTTGTGCAGTAAGATGAATCGTCATGCAACTTTTTGCATTCAATTCGAGAGAGTGTCAGGCAATTTTGTGAACTAATTTGATCTTGTGATCGATGTGACTTTGTAAAGAGATGGAAAATGAAAAATTTAAAACTCAGGAAATATTGACGGAAATGAGTTCAACTCTTATATTTGGGGGTTTTGGAGGTCATTGAACACAAATTTCATGACGGCGATGGTCTCCGAGGTACCTGGTGCCCAGGGTGGAGCTCGTCGCCTGGGACGATCGAATAAAATTCGCGGGACGATCGAATAATTCGCAAAATGAAGATTGGATCGAAAAACTGAAAAAAACGCGTTTAATATTTTTCAAAAATCTATCGAATGACACTAAAGACGACCCCCCACTTCATCCCCTGGAGGCAGGGTGGGGGTAACTTTAAAATCTTAAACGGAAATGCCCATTTGTTATTACAGATTTGGATTTCTTACGTAAAAATAAGCAACTTTTTTCGAGAAATTTTTTCGAGTTGTGGATAGATGGCGCTATAATCGGAAAAAACGATTTATCGTGATACCATAGGTAAATTATAGAAACGGTCTAATATCTCGAGAAATACACTTCCAAATAAAAGACCAAAAAATACGTATTTAATATTTTTCAAGAACCAATCGAATAACATCAAACACGACTCTCCACTCCACCCCCTGGAGGTGGGGTGGGGATTAACTTTAAAATCTTAAATGGGAATCCCCATGTTATATTACAGATTTGGATTCCTCATGAAAAAATGAGTAATATTTATTCCAAACCTTTTTTTAGAATTGTTAACAGATGGCGCTAATAAATAGTGTTTTTCCGATTATAGCGCCATCTATCCATAATTCGAAAAAATGTCTCGAATAAAAGTTACTTATTTTTACGTAAGGAATCCAAATCTGCAATAACAAATGGGGATTCTATTTAATATTTTAAAGTTACCCCCACCCCACCTCCAGGGGGTGGAGTGGGGTGGTCGTGTTTAGTGTCATTCGATAGATTTTTGAAAAATATTGAACACGTATTTTTCAATTTTTCGATCAAATCTTCATTTCGCGAATTATTTAATCGTCCCGCGAATTATTTGGTCGTCCCAGGCGACGAGTTCCACCCTGGGCACCAGGTACCTCGGAGCCCATCGCCGTCATGAAATTCGTGTTCAGTGACCTCCAAAATCCACAAGTATAAAAATTTAACTCGTTTCTGTCAATACTCCCTGAGTTAGTTAAAAATTTCGTAAATTTTTTATTTTCCATCTCTTCGAGATGCACTTTAAAGATTATTTTTCTCACGCACAAAATTTTTTACCGGAGCCGGAGATCAATTTAGTTCACAAAATTGCCTGACACTCTCACGAATCGCATGCAAAAAGTTGCATGACGATTCATCTTACTGCACAAAATTCTTAGGTTTAATGCTTCGTTGCCTCGTCTACAAGTGAATACCAAATAGCAAATAAGTTACTCAAATATATAGGGAATGCGTTTAGCAAACAATTAAAAGAAATAATAATATAGGAAGCTAATATTTTTCCTGCACAAATATGTCTACCCTGTCCTTTTTCATGGCGTTGAATAATGGACCTTGAACGAAAAGATGTGCAGAAGATTGGAAGCATTTGAGATATCGGAGAGTCGGACATCGGAGAATCTATATCGGAGAATCGGAGAAGATTCCGTGGATTGACCGAGTCACAAATGATGAGGCCCTCAAAAGAATGAAGAAGAACTGGAAGGTAGTGACCCCATCGAATTTCTTAGTTGTTATAATACTTCGGACACATTATGCTTAATAAGTCCAGCTATGCCCTCCTACAAGTCATCCTACAAGGAAAAATATTTGGAAAGCAAGGTCCAGGAAGAAGAAAAACGTGCTGGTTAAAGAACGTCAAAACCTGGTTCAATATACAGGGCGTCCAGAAACTCTACCGACAAACGAAGACAGAAGATTCTTCAGATAATTTTAAGACAATTTAGCTCAATTCACCTAGTGCGAAAAGTGCTTCCTAAGGGAGCTAGAGCTCTTTGAAAATGGCGTCTTGTAATTAGTTTTTCTTAAATACCTCCAGAAAGCTTTAATTTAGAAAAACGAAAATCGTTGCGTATATTTATCTTCCAGAGATACATCGATTACATAGATTGCGAATTTCTAGTACCGATCATAGCAGTGGCGGCTCGTCACAGGAGGCAAGGGAGGCTCAGCCTCCCCATAAATTTTTTACACACTCTATACTGTTTTGTTTATCATGAATCGCGAAAACAACAATTACTCTCACTATTATACAACGTGTAAATTCCATATTATCACTAATTATCCATACGTACGGAGCATTAGCATTAGAACGCATGATCGCGTCTCAGTTTTATTACATATTATTGTAGGCAGGACCCTGGGTTATCCCGAGATGCACGAACGGAGCCGAGAAGCCCAGCTTTCTCCGTTGCTAATGCTCCGTGCAGCGCAGCAGGCGTTTAAGGAGACCCGGTCTCCTAACAGTGGCATCTACGGCGCCATCACACGTTGCCCGGAGATATACCAAGGGAGGCAGTGTAGCTTCTCAGCTCCGTTGGGTGGTTGGGTGCGTCTCGGGACAACGAATTTTAGGGTCCTGACTAAATATAATGAAAAATCTAAAAGTGCGAATTTTGTTATGAAATTTGGTATGTGGGGTTATAATATTTGGAACAACTTGCTCAAATAACTTTTTCCGATATCTCTAACTCAAAGCAAAATATCGGTAATTTATCGTGTTTTTGAATTCGCAGTAGGCCGCGTTTAGAATTAAAAAAATTCAGTTGAGTATCTTAAAAATTTGAAGCTTCATTATGTATGGACTGCAAGACTTCAAATCTGTATTTATTTTGATATGCATAGGTATCTATTTACAAATAGATGGAATTGTTAACAAATAAACGACACAAACTTTGGTATTAAACTTTTACTATTAGACTAACTATTTTTAAAATGATGATATCATGAAATTATGAATTAGGATGATATTATGAAATGTAAATAAAAAATGGTCAAAAGATGGGGCCTTAAATTACATTTTTTGGCGCATTTTTTTGCTAGTGCAAATTTGTCTAGATATTTTACAGTTAGGTATAGCCTCCCCTATTGTAAAAATCACGAGCCGCCACTGGATCATAGGCGTCCGTTTTGGGTAGGGCAACGGTTATTTTATCACATACCTTTTTTGTCTTTAACTTTTAAGCATTTTTGACACTGGATTATTAAATTGTGAGGTATTCCAGTACTAAAAGGTACTCTTGATTTAAGTCAGTAGAACACACGGTTTTCTAGAAAAATCGATTTGAAAATTTTTCGTTTTTTGAATTTGAAAAAAAATTTAAAAAATTTTTCAAAAAAAAACGGTGTATTTACCAATTTAAAACAAGAGTAACTTTTAGTACTAGAATACCTCATAACTTAATAATCTAGAGTCAAAAATGCTTAAAAATTAAAGACAAAAATGTTATGCGATAAAATAACCGTTGACCTACCCAAATCGGACGCATATGACCCGTACTAGAAATTTGCAATTAATGAAATCGGTTCATCTCTGAAAGATAAATAAACGTACTAGTTTTCGGATTTCTAAATAGTTTTTTATTTTTGAAATTCAAAAAAAGAAAAATTTGCAAATCGATTTTTCTAGAAAACGGTGTATCCTATCGACTTAAAACAAGAGTACCTTTTAGTTGTAGAATACCTCACAAATTTATTAATCCAGAGTCAGAAATGCTTAAAAATTAAAGATAAAAAAGTTATGCGATAAAATAACTGTTGCCTATGACCTGTACTAGAAATTCGCAATACTTACATGAAATCGATTTATTTCTGGAAGATAAATATGTGTACCAATTTTCGTTTTTCTTAATAGAAGCGTTCTGGAGTTATTTAAGAAAATCTAATTACAAGACGCCATCTTCAAAGAGCTCTAGCTCCCTTAGGAAGCATTTTCGGACTAGGTGAATTGGGTTAAATTATTTAAAATTATCTGAGGAAACTCCTGTCTTCGTTTGTCGGTAGAGTTTCTGGACACCCTGTATACTATGTACAGCTTTTCTGCAACTCTGCAGATAAGATAAAGATTGCCATGATGATCGCCAAAATTCGTCAGGTATATGCACATTAAGAAGAAACCCTACTTTAAAACTAACAACTAGAATACTAACAAAACAAGATAAAGATAGAATAACTTTTGAAAAAAAAGAATGTGTGTGTACTTTGTACGCACGTAAGAAGTTATACTTCTATTATAATATAATTTCAACGAAATAAATATACCTACTTAACAGTTACAATACAAAAAACTAACAATAATTACCAAAAATAAACCAAAACTTAACAATGCCAAATATTAAAAAAAAAAGAAAAAAATATGAATCGTTCGGGATTTGAACCCGCAATATTGCGATTTTTTGATCTCTGGTCCAATGCTCTACCAACAAGGCCATAAGCCGCATGCTACTTACCTTTCAGATATACGTAATTATACATCACGGTGACAAGTGAAATATAAAAATAGATGTTTTATTATTTTACGCCCAATGAAGACAAATCCAAAGACACAAAATTATAATAAAAAACCTTGTAAACCACCTTTTTCAAATTACGCAAGTTGTATTATTAATATTAATGTTAATAAATGAAATATAAATATTTTGACGTTTCACAATTTGACAATTCACTTTTAACTGCAGTGCCTTAAAAATTTTAAAGCACCAGTGCCTTAAAGTAGCATTTTTAACGCTCCTATGGAGTCCTAAAAATTGCATTTTTTACACGTTTGTAGACAAATATATTTAAAAACACTAATATATTCTTTCCACATACATAACCAAACCGTCAACCGTCCAAATCACAGCTGCGCTACAGCTGCCATATTGGATAATTTTTGACATGTCATTTGAACATACAATTAGAACAAAGTTATAGTGCGCATGCGTCGGGATCGCAGGTTTTAACATATAAAAATTCACCCTCATATCGCGCGTAAAGAAGTATAACTTCAAAAAAGGCAGCAGTGAATAAGAAAAGCAAAACACGCTGATCTCGAACGGATGCAGCTATTGTAACAACTAAAATATCCTGGGCGAAAATAAATGGTCAAAAAAAATTCTGAGTACAGGGGGCAGGGGAAAGTCTTGGTCTAATGATACTTAAATGCATTCATTTTTTTAGAATCCTGAGAAAACTAATATAAGTATTTTTGGAAAATTTAAACGCAGAATGAAAGATTATATTATTACCGAGGGCCGAAAGTCCCTGAAAACTTCTATAATGTTTATTTTAATAAGCTACAGGGGTGAAAACAAAAAGAGAAAATTTAGTATAATTTTTAATTTCAAATATCTCATTCAAAAGAAACTTTTTGTTTATTCTCCTCTGTACTCTACGGTCCTCGGTAATACTGCGTATCTTTCATTCTGCGTTTAAATTTTTCAAAAATATTTATTAGTTTTCCCAGGATTCGAAAAAAAATAAATGCATTTAAATAGCATTAGACCAAGATTTTGCGCCTACCCCCTTAACAATCTCGATTTTTGTAGAAGTCTTGAATACTTACTTACTTATTCCATTGATTATAGACACGGACACCGCTTATTCGTAGTTTTTCACAGCATAATATTATTATGTTTGCCATTTACCACATCTCAACTGTCATTTCTTCTAGTCATATATTATATATGTCTTCTTCGGTGAGGTTTCTTAGGTTTTTCTCCGTTGGTGATTTTATTTGTCCGTTCCACTGTATCCTAGAATCCTCTTTTCGTCATTCTATTTGGTTTTTCATTATTTTTATCGCATTTTTTATTTCTTTTTCAGATGTATCTGCAACTTGTGTTTTGTCTGTTTCTTATTTTATAAGTTGGCGGTGTTATAGATACACTTTTTCTTGTAATAACTTTAAGTATTATTTTACTCATTAGTCCATTTGGATTGGTTCTATCTTTACCCTTTTATGGGTATTCTGTCTTAAGTTCCTTAACATTTTCCATGCTTTCCTTGCTTTTGATTCCTCACTAAACTATCTATATCTTTAAATTCTTTTTGTCAAAATTTGGTTTTTTCTACTCCTTATTTATTTTTTTAGTTTCATAGATTTGCCTTCCGTATTCTCTTCCGTCTTCTTGATCTCATGTGGTCAGCCACTTTTTACAAGCTTTCTGCTTTTATTTTATTTGGTTTTCTATGTTTGCTGTCCACCAATATGGTTTGTTGCTTTTATAATTTATCTGGTAATTTTCCTTTCCAAATGTTATTTCTGCTGCTAGGTGTATTTGAGTTTTCATGTTATAAAAAGTCCCTATCGATCCTGTTTATCCCTTTCTTTAGTCTAAGAGCTGGGAGCGGATTTTGTGCGTGATAAGTAATATGGAAAAACTATACGGGGATATGTTGAATTAGTTGTGTACATGACTTTCCCCAACGGCCGGAAACCAGAGTGGGGGACGAGGGTAGTTATAAGGGGTCAAAGTCGCGGTTTTAATTATTTGTTTTTGTGTCGCTCATGATCGAGATATTGCACCAAAATTTGGGAATAAGTAGGTCATGACGTAAATAAGTAAAATCTCTAGGGGCGGAATGCTGCGTGGCCGACAAAGGGGTGGGGATAGGATTGGATGTAAAAAATATAAGGGTTTTTTTGCGACGTTCGTGATTGAGATAGTGCACCAAAATTTGGGAATAAGTAGACCATGACATAGCTAAGTAAAATCCCCAGAGCCGGAAACCAGAGTGGGGGACGAGGGTAGTTATAAGGGGTCAAAATCGAGATTTTTATTATTTTTTTTGTGAAGCTCATGATCGAGATATTGCACCAAAATTTGGAAATAAGTAGGTCATGATGTAACTAAGTAAAATCTCCAGGGGTGGAACGCTGCATGGCCGACAAAGGGGTGGGGCAGGGGTGAATATAAAAAATATAAGGGGTCTTTTGCGACGTTCGTGATTGAGATAGTGCACCAAAATTTGGGAATAAGTAGACCATGACATAACTAAGTAAAATCCCTAGAGGCGGAAACCAGAGTGGAGGACGAGGGTAGCTATAAGGAGTAAAAGTCGAGGTTTTTATTTTTTTTTTGTGACGCTCATGATGGAGATAGTGCACCAAAATTTGGGAGTAAGCAGGTCATGGCGTAACTAAGTAAAATCTCCAGGGGTGGAACGCTGCGTGACCGACAAAGGGGTGGCACAGGGGTAAATATAAAAAATATAAGGGGTTTTTTGCAACGTTCGTGATCGAGATAGTGCACCAAAATTTGGGAATAAGTAGATCATGACATTACCAAGTAAAATCTCCAGGGGCGGAACGCTGTGTGGGGGACAAATATTGTGAAAAAAATATTACAAACTGCGAATTTGAGCCCTTAAAACTACCCTCATCCCCAACTCTGGTTTCCACCCCTGGAGATTTTGCTTAGTTACGTCATGATCTACTTGCAAATTTTGGTTCACTATCTCGATCAGGAACGTCACAAAAAATCTCTTATAATTTTTATATTCACCCCTGCCTCCCCCTTTGTCGGCCACGCAGCGTTTTGCCCCTGGAGATTTTACTTAGTTACGTCATGACCTACTTATTCCCAAATTTTGGTGAACTATCTCGATCATGACCGTCACAAAAAAAAAATAATAAAAATCGCGACTTTGACCCCTTATAACTACCCTCGTCCCCCATTCTGGTTTCCGGTTCTGGGGATTTTACTTAGTTATGTCATGGTCTACTTATTCCCAAATTTTGGTGCACTATTTCAATCACGAACGTCGAAAAAAAACCCTTATATTTTTTTATATTCACCCCTGCCTCACCACTTTGTCGGCCACGCAGCGTTCCACCCCTAGAGATTTTACTTAGTTATGTCATGACCTACTTATTCCCAAAATTATGGTGCACTATCTCGATCATGAGCGTCACAAAATAAATAATAAAAACCGCGATTTTGACCCCTTATAACTACCCTCGTCCCCCACTCTGGTTTTCGGCTCTGGGGATTTTAATTAGCGATGTCATGGTCTACTTATTCCCAAATTTTGGTGCACTATCTCGATCATGAGCGTCACAAAACGCGATTTTGACCCCTTATAACTACCCTTGTCCCCCACTCTGATTTCCGGCCGTTGGGGAAAGTCATGTACACAACTCATTTAACATATCCCCGTATAGTTTTTCCATATTACTTATCACGCATAAAATCCGCTTCTATCTCTCCGACTACTTGTCTATCCAAGGTCTAATTCACAACTTGTCATGTTTTTCTTTTCGGATATCTCTGAAACATGACACACATTATTTTTTCTTTCTACGAAATGTCTACTAGTTTATTTTGATACAAGAAAGTCACGTACATTTACAGTCTTCAGATACACTGTAAAATGACATTTTAATTAATGCACATCAGTGACGGATCTACGGGGAGGGGAAAAGGAAAAATTTCCCTCCCTTACAAGGTCCAAAATTAAAGAAAAGGATTGTCGAAACATAAAAATATAATATATTATATAGCTGACATGAAACTTAAACCACAGAAAGACAAATTCAACCCAATAAACACGCTAGTTAGGAAAATTAAGGGAACTTAATGCATATAAGTTACTATTTATGTCTTTTATGTAGTTTGGGTTTCTCATCTTTTATGTCTTTTGGTTGGTGTTTCATTGGAATTTCCCCCCACCTTGTTGATGTTACGTTGAATATTAATCGATTGCTTTCTCTAATAACTGTGGTGCTTTTCTATGACCCCTTACAACTACCCTAATTGACCAAATCGCATTATATGCGTCACATGCCCATGCGACGCCAAACAGAAACATTTCTCCGTTCCCTAATGAGCGCCGAGCCCTGTGAGAGAATTTTTAGACGCCGGCGCCAAAAGTCCGACGTCGGCGTCGAAGTTGGATTCGGCGTCGGTGATATTTGGCAATATTGAGCCGAACGTCACATCTGTATTCAATTTAAACAATCTGTGTTATCTGTGTCCTCTGTTAGAGCCATTTAAACACACGAGAGATGGTCCTGAAGCCTGTTTTGGACAAAAAGACCGATTCTAAATGTTCCTGTTTGATTGCAAGATAGCAAGACGATCATTGGTAAATATATATCTATTTTCTAAGTACATATTGTCATATTATATTTATCATCCGGCTATCTTATTGACACACACAAAAAATATACAACAAAACAAATTGTTTATATTTCCAGAAAGTGCCGATCGTGATCGAAAACAGCAACGTAACTGCTTTGACTTTACGACTGGCCAAATACCTACTAAAAATTAATTACCATAATTTTTTTACCAATGACCTTGCATGTATACATATGGCGTAATTGAATGCAAACTGATAAAACACACATTTGTGAAGTTATGGATCGATAATTGAATATCTATTAGAATATCAACTTTCAAAAGTGATATAGTGTCCATGAAATCGTTTTTAAGTGATACAAACCTACATAGGACAAACAAATGGATGTTTAGGAAACGGATTGAATAACATAACACAGTAAATTCCCTTTATTATTACTTAATTTTATCTTCTTCTTAATCATGTTTTTGTATAGACATGACTCTGTCTGTTTTTTCAATGTGCCTCTAGTAAGTTGTCGTTCCATCGTTTTCGTGGTCTTCCCACTGATCGTCTTCCTGTTGGGGAAACGTCTCTCGCCGTCCTTACTAATCTATTTGTTGTCATTCGGCTTATGTGGTCATGCCATTCTATTCTTCTGTTTCTTACCCAGTTATTAATGTTATCAACCTTGCATTTCCGTCGTATATCTGTTACGGGCAATAACGTAAATCCGGTCAATAACGTTAACAACCTGTCAATATCGACAATGGCCTGTTGAATTAGTCATTGTCGACAATGGCCGGATATTAACGTTATTGTCCATAGAAACTGGACATTGATGATAATTTTAAATTCTTGATAACTTTTCATTGTCCGGTCAATGTCAAAAATGCCCGTTGTTAATCGGTCAATGTTGAAATTTAGACTAAAAGATAGGTTATGTTTATTATTTGCTTCATTTCTGTGCTTATGTGCAAATTTATTTAAAAAATGTTACAAAATGTCATTTTTCACTATCTTGTCAAAATAAAAATGATTAGTCTTCAAAAGCTATCTTATATAAAAAAAAATAAAAGGACATCATACCTAATTTTATTTATTTATCAACATTGGCCATTTCCTTTTGGCCACGGTCGTTATTGACCGGTTATCCATTGAAAACTCTAATTTTAGGTTATTTTTTTACAACATTGGCCAATAGCTAATGTTATTGTCGTTAATGGCCGGGTATTGTCATTAATAACCAGGGGAAATGGACATTCACGACCATGCCCGGTTTTTAACGTCAATGGCCAATTTACATCATTGTCCGTAACATATCTGTGCTTCTAGCTCTGTCCCATAGAATCTTACCATCGATTTTTCGAAGGGTTTTCATCTCCGCTGTTTCGAGCAATCTTTTTGTCCTCTCTGTGTCGGGTCGTGCTTCTGCCGCGTATGTCATTATTGGTCTGATGACTGTTTTGTAAATTCTGCCTTTCATTTCTTTTCCGATATTTTTATTTCTCCATATTGTGTCTTTCAGGCAACCTGCGGCTTTGTTTGCTCTATTCACTTGATCTTCCACTAGTGGCTTCCTTCCGTAGCTAGATAGTGTGATGCCTAGATATTTAAACTCAACCACTTATTGCATTATTCTATTATCTGACCTTCCAGCTCCAATTTACATCTTATTGGATTTGTTGTGAAAACCATGCATTTTGTCTTATTTGGAGAAATTAACATGTTAAATTTTCTGGCAGTTATGTTAAATTGTTGCAGCATACGTTGTAAATCATCTTCACTTTGAGAGATTAGTATGGCCTCGTCTGCATAGCACATTATTTTAAGTTGTTTTTCTCCCATTTGGTATCCTTTTTTAGTTCTTACTTTTTTATTATTTCGTCCATGATCAGGTCGAACAATAAAGGACTTAAGGTATCCCCCCGTCTTATTCGATTGCCGGCTTCAATTGGGTCAGTTAGTTCATCTTCCACTTTTACTTTTATTGTGTTGTTCTGGTAGATGATTTCGATCGTTTTAATTATTCCTAATTTAATTTATATTTTATATAATAATACATACAAAGTACCTATGTCTTGAACTTTCAATGTGTATTTTTGTCTCACTTTGTGCTTGTTTTTGCTTCTTTCTTTTCCTTTGTCTTCTTCTTGTAAGATATGGTCCTGTTTACTCTATCATCACAGCTCTTTTGTTTATGTCCAGTTGTCATACAATACTACCTATTCTCCATTTCGTGGTTCTTCTTGGGTTCATTCTGTCGACATAATCTCACGATTTGTAGCATCGTGCTAGTGTTCATCTCACTACATCCTGGACTCCAGTTTCTTTTAATGTATCGTAATGAATTATTCTATAGCTGATATAAATTCATGTTATACTTCTGAATACATACGTTGATCGTTCATTTCTATAGTTTCATTAATATTTTTGTAAGTGCTATGTCACACATTCATATCCACGCATCTTTGAGCTATCACATTAAAAGCAAATAACGCTTCTCTGGTTCCTAGTGTGTTTCTGAATCCAAATTGACTATCTTCTATTCCTTCTTCCAGTTTTTTATTTACACGACCATGTATAATTTTCAAGAATAATTTGAGAACAATATAGGCCTGGATCCCACGCATCAAAAAAAGTTGATTAATAGCAAGCTGAAAATTTGTTAATATCTTAACGGTGTCTGGAACGGTGTATGGGAACACTGGAACAGGGGAAGTTTTAATTGTGGCAGGGCCGTCTTAAGCACACACGGCGCCGGGGTGCAATACTCATCTTTGCGCCCCCTTTGGTCAGAAGATCATATAGGTTATAGTTACGGTAAAATTAAAACTAATTAAACTATATTAAAAAAAACGTGGTTTCAGTATTCAAACAAGATCAATTTTATAACACATATCAAAGTCAAATTTTCTAGCTTTTAATTTGGCAAAAGTTTTTATTACTTCGGTGGTACCTATTTTTACTTGCTTTTTTATACTTAAGTATTAAAGCCGGGTTTGTTAATCTGTCTTGGGCCATTGTTGAGTGCAGATAGATAAGATCAATTTAAGTTTTCAAATTTAAGATCAATCAAATATGATCAATTTAAGATCAATCAAAGTTTTGATCAATTTAAGTTTAGAAAAAGACCTTTTATCTTCAGCTACTGTTACTGGAAGTGTTAAATATATCCTTAGACACCTAGAAAATTTGGGAAACACAGAGTAAATTATTAGAATATACATATTATATAACCGATAATATCGAGTGGGCTTATGTCTTTATTTATAAAAAATATTGGTAAGAAATTCTAATTCATTCTCATTTCATGCGCTACTTTTTTTTTTCAATTTAAACATTGCGTTGTTTTTAAGTTTTCTTCGGAGTTTCTCCAACTCAATACATTTTCCAGGTAAGAAAAATTATAATTAGGTTTGCTCAACATTTCAAATCTTTCACCTAATTTTGCAATGACAATGTCCAATAAATAATAATAAGTTAACTTTAACATTCTGTTCTGAGTCTAAAAGAGGCTCGTCTGCAGCCTCGTAATTGAGATTGAGATGTATTTTTCGGGGACATGGACGAACAGTTTCAGAAAATTTAGTTTCGCAATCTATAGTTCTTTAGCAATTGATACTGAGTAAATTAATATCTGCTCAAACGCAGTGTCAGTGTGTGGTTATTGACAGGGCTAGATTTACATATGGGCTGAATAGGGTATAGCCCAGGGCGGCAAATTTTGGTAAAAAAGGAAAAAATGCGGAGGGGAGGGCGGTAAATTGTGGATAGCCCAGGGACAGCAAATCTTCAAATCCTCCTCTGGCTATTGTCTAAATCTTTATTGACTTGATCAAGCATCTTGGCAGCTTCGGAAATAATGATATCGCTCGTTTGCAAAGTTTTGTTGATAATAATATTAAACCTTTGCTAAAATATTGTACCATGTCACGACAGAGCCGATAAACTTAAAGTTCTTTAATTCAGCTTGCGATGTTTCTTGTGTCATTGTCGTAGTTGTTGTCAAAAATTGAGGATAATACATCGTAAATTTTCCCCATATTAAAACTAAGTATTTTTAATGAGTCAATTCTACTCTCATATCGCGTATTTGAAAGCGGTTTTAATGTAAAAGTGGGTAGATATCTTATTCATTATGACATTCAACCGTAATGTTGATGAGAAAAAAAAACATAAATTTCTTGAACAATTGAAAAAACAAATTGTTATTTCCAATGAGCATTTAACAGCATAATTTTAGCACTAAATTAAGGCCGTGAGCTGCACAAGGAACATAAGAGCACCAGGATTAATCTAAGGCTAAACATTTTTTTGAAGGCCCATATTTTTTCCTCTGATATTTATCCCATTATCATACACTTGGCGTCGTAAATCATCTAAATCAATATTCATTAATTTCAAACATTCTAACAAGTAATTTGCTAATCTTTGTCCGGTAGTATCGGTAATCGGTAAAAAACTTAGACTAACTTCGGCCATCATAAAAGATTCTACCGCCAACTTTAAAAAATAACGACTAATCTCTTTCTCATAGGCACTTTTCAGTGCGTCACAGTTTTTCGATTTTTTTCTAACGCATTAAGTTGGAAGTGACAGAAAAAAAGTACTTCCGTGATTACAGTCATTTCTAACATTTATTCTAGCTGTTGATAAATGGCGCTATAATCGAACAAAAATGATTTACGAATTATATATATACGACTATAGCCTGTACAATTTATAAGCCTATACAAACCAAAGAAAATACCATTTTATAAATGCAATAAACACAATTGATTTGTTTTTATACCAAATTGCAAATAAAAGGGTTATACTGCAATACCCGTTTCATATTTGGCTGATTACGATTCTGACAACTGTCACTGTCAGATTTAACTAAAATGTCATGTTATAAATGTGTATTATCATGGACTTACCTTTTTTTTTTCTCTCACTACTTGTGACGCACTGAAAAATGTCTGTGAAAAGGACCATAGTAATGCGGCGCTTTTACATATATAGCTCCGCAAAACCGCAATAATTATACTCTTGTCAGCAGAATTGGAACTTTGCTCCTAATCTAAATTGGTTTCATATTTCATTTTCATATCGTAGGTGTAGTAAGCATTAATGCCTTTGTAAAAAATACCGAAAGTGCACTTGTATAATTTTGTTATTTGTAGTTTTTTTAAGGACAAGAAGCGCAAGTTTGAGCCTAACAAGAGTTCGGCTTGCGCCCCTTCGACTTGGCGCCCGGGTGCTTCGCACCCCTTGCACCCCCGGGTTAAGACGGCCCTGAATTGTGGAATGTGATTTTAATTGTGGAACGTGTCATCCTGACAAGTTTATGATTGTGAAAACTAGCAGGTTGTTTTTTAGTTTATTCAATAGCAAACTTTTTATAATATAATATGAAAAAATGTTTTTCCGGCAAATATATTGGGCATTTTAATAAGTCCGGCACGTAAAACATTACTCCATTAAAATTTTACATTTTTTTAAGCCGTACCTTGCATTTGTTAGAGGAGTCAATTTTATTTCTTTAATGTGTAGGGGGGATCAGTAGAAGCTTAAGTTCAAGTTTTTGGGGTCACAACCCTTGTCCCACGGCCGCCATCTTGAAAATGGTGTGCAAAGGGGTTTCGCGCTATATCTCGTAAACTACCAACCCTACGGAAAATCTAATTAAACATAAAATGTAGCAAATTAAATTTTCTACAATTTTATTTCTATTACTTTTTATCGTCAAGTGACCAACAAAAAAGATATAAACAAAAATATGTAAAAAATTTTTAACAGGATTCCTTTTGGAGGTTATAACTTTTTTTCAGTTCATTTTAAAATAAAATAACATTATAGCAATTATGTAGAAGGTTTTTCAGCGAACAATTTCCACTATAAAGGGCCTAGCCGGGTAAGATGGTGAAAAGTGCCCCCAGCTCGATTTAAATTCCATATAGGCCAATTTTTAGCACATATAGAGGAACTCACTTTCTGAAATTTTTAGCCCCCTAGGTGGTCACGTGACCCCCCTAGAGCCTAATTAGGCTTTTTATGTTTTTATTTTTTATCTCAGGCGCATCAAGAGCTAGCCAAAAACTTTATTAAAAAAAGTTGTAAGTTCCAAAAAGATTTATAAGAAAAAAAATTTTTTAAATTTTTTGGCGGGAAATTAGAATTTTTAGAACAATTTTAAATTTTTAAATGACTCTGAAAAAAAAACTAAGACACTCGTTTTTACGAAAATGAATTATAATGTGTATTTTTGCACAATCTTTCACCATGAATTTTTTCAGAATTTTAAAATTGGTGAAACGTACCTTTAAAAATAAAAAACCGCATTTTTTCAGTTTTTTTCTCGTATTTTGAAACAATTTTATACATATTTTTCAAAAAAGGTAACACTGTTCTAGAATAGGTAAAAAACTGAAAAATAATTGGGGTTTGCTTAATAAAAATTTTTTGTAAAGCCATCCATTTTCAAAATACAGGGCGTTGAAGAAAACAAAATTTTACATATTTTTTACGATTTTGCTGAAACTACTGGCAACATTGTAATAAAACTTGGCGGGATTTAAGAGCTGGTTATTATGCATATTTTGACATACAATTAATGATTTGATATTCATCATTGGCTCGCATAGGGGTAATGGTCTGAACTTTTTAAAGAATAAAGATAGTACGCCACTGACATATTTCAAATTAACAATCGTTTTTTAATTTCTCGTTCAATTTGTGACAAAAAATGTATCTTCTTATTTTTTCATACGACGCGCCATTTTTATTCAAAAAATAAAAGATCTTAACCCTTACAAAGTATTCGAACTTCTAGTAGTTTCTACATCTACATACATAATAAACTCATACATCCATTATCAAAATTAATTCGAATACTTTGGAAGCGTTAAGATATTTTATTTTTTGCAGCAAAACAGCGCGTCGTATGAAAAAATGAGAAGATAGATTTTTTATTGCAAATTGAACGAGGAATTCAAAAATGATTGTTAATTTGAAATATGTCAGTGGCGTACTATCTTTTTTTCTTTGAAAAGTTCAGACCATTACCCCTATGCGCGCCAATGATGAATATTAAATCCTTAGTTGTATGTCAAAACATGCACAATAACTACCTCTTAAAACCCGCCAAGTTTTATTACAATGTTGCCAGTAGTTTCGGCAAAATCGTAAAAAATATGTAAAATTTTGTTTTCTTCAACGCCCTGTATCTTGAAAATGGATGGCGTTACAAAAAATTTTTATGAAGCAAATCCCAATTATTTTTCAGTTTTTTACCTATTCTAGTGACGGCGTTAAATTTTTTGAAAAATATGTATAAAATTGTATCAAAAAAACGAAAAAAAACCGAAAAAATGCGGTTTTTTATTTTTAAAGGTACGTTTCACCAATTTTAAAAATCTGAAAAAATTCAGGGTGAAAGATTGTGCAAAAATACACATTATAATTAATTTTCGTAAAAACGAGTGTCTTAGTTTTTTTTCAGATTTATTTAAAAGTTTAAAATTGTTCTAAAAATTCGAATTTCCCGCCAAAAAAATAAAAAAAAATTTTTTCATATAGATCTTTTTAAAACTTACAACTTTTTTAAATAAAGTTTTTGGCTAGCTCTTAATGCGGCTGAGATAAAAAATAAAAACCTAAAAAGCCTAATTAGGCTCTAGAGGGGTCACGTGACCACCTAGGGGGCTAAAAATTTCAGAAAGTGAGTTCCTCTATATGTGCTAAAAAGTGGCCTATATGGAATTTAGATTGGGTTGGGGGCACTTTTCACCATCTTACCCGGCTAGGCCCTTTGTTTAATTCTATTTATTTATATAGGTGTTACAGCGCTCCAAACTTGACCAGTTTCTCGAATGCTCATGGGGATATAATAAAACCAAAAGTTAGGCTTACTTTTCTATCTATATATATTTTTTATTCATACAATTTATTATGATTTTAACATTCCTATGCTATTATTAATCTGTTTTTGACCTTCCTCCCCACTATAAAACTTATAACCCGAAGCATATTAGAAACGGCCCAAGAAGTTGTTTGAAGACAAATTCGCCGGTTCAGAAGAAGAATGACGCAACCGCATATTGCAAAATTCTTAAAAAGAGCAAAAAACGAATTTCTGTTATCAAAATCATAAAGTTTGATCAAAATTAGCCATTCATCATACCGTGGTCAGGACCTCGAGTTATAAGCGTTTTTTGGGGTGTGCTGCTTTTTTATGAAGTAACATAACTTTTTTCCTATTGTATATTTTGACTTAAAATTTCCCAAAAAACTTCATCATGAATTATATTTTATTGTTGTGTTGGTTAAAATTATAAACTAAAAAGTTTGTCACTCAACTTTTTTAAGTAAACATGAAACTAACGAAATATGATGACAAAATGTTTAAAAACTAACAACTCCTTTTTTAATGTGTTTAAATATTTAGGACAAATCCCATTGTTATCTACATACTTCAGAGATTAAACAGTAAAATTTTCAAAAGGAAATATTTACAGCGACCAAAGATACAGCGAGGTAAATTTTAAAAATCATCAAAATTGATTTTCGGCATTTTTGTATAAAATTTGATTTTTGAACATGTTCCACTAGATCTAGATAAAAATAAACTTCATATTCGGATTCAGCGACCTCGAAAACATAAAAATAGACCAAAATTGGTCATTCACCTTAAAGGGCCTAGCCGGGTAAGATGGTGAAAAGTGCCCCCAAGCCGATTCGAATTCCATATAGGCCACTTTTTAGCACATATAGAGGATATCACTTTCTGAAATTTTTAACCCCCTAGGTGGTCACGTGACCCCCCTAGAGCCTAATTAAGCTTTTTATGTTTTTATTTTTTATCTCAGCCGCATCGAGAGCTAGCTAAAAACTTTATTTAAAAAATTTGTAAGTTTAAAAAAGATCTATATGAAAAATTTTTTTTTTTAATTTTTGGCGGGAAATTCGAATTTTTAGAACAATTTTAAACTTTTAAATAAGTCTGAAAAAAAAACTAAGACACTCGTTTTTACGAAAATCAATTATAATGTGTATTTTTGCACAATCTTTCACCCTGAAATTTTTCAGATTTTTAAAATTGGTGAAACGTACCTTTAGAAATGAAAAACCGCATTTTTTCGCTTTTTTCGGGTATTTTTTGAAGAAAATCCAGTATTAAAAATCAGAAAAAAAATTTTGCGCATTTAGCATAATTTTTAGATTGTTCAATACCTTCTATGTAAATAATATATTCTTCATTCTTAACGATAAAATCATTAGTTTAAGAGATTTTTGAAGTTAAAACCGAAGGGATATAATGCATTACTCAAAAAAACTCTGCGTTTCATTTTAACTTCAGATATCTCGAAAACTAACGATTTTATCGTTACGAATTAAGAATATATTATTTTCATACAAAGTATTGGAGAATCGAAAAATTGCACTAAAATAGCAATTCCGCCAGTGACGTAGAATTTAGGAAGGGTCAACCAATCATTCTCCCCTGTCGTACGCCTCTGGTAGTAGCCTGAAACATTTGTTTAACATAATTTAGTAGGGTGTATAGTACCTACACTTGCTGCCAAATATGACAAGGATATGTCAAACAATCTTAAAGTACTGGGTACAAATATAATTTTTTAATTGATTAATAAAACACCTTGTAACTAGCCACATTTTATTTAAGTGATTTGGGTATTTGGTTATTGGATCTTAATCTTTTGAGCCCAAGAATCTACTATTAAAATATTTCTAATTATTAATGAAACACCCTGTATATTTATAAACGATATACATAATGAATACATTCTATAATAATATTATAGAACCCACTTAATAGTACGTATTAGTTATAACAGTATTTTAAAAAAGATATTTATTGAAGTTATTTACATAAGTGCAACAATATACATAATATTATAATACATAAATTGAATATACAGTCGACGCCGATGCTAGAAACTGTTACAAATCCTAGCCGGGACCAAGCCACTTGGACATTGTTCTATGTTATACTAGATGATGACGGAACACTATTTGGACACTATTGATTGAGCATTGGAGAGTTACGTCGAAATAATTGTTTGACCTCGTAATCTAAAATTTTTAACTTAATTTAATAACCTATGTTGAAAAAAGTTTTCCATTGCTAACATTAAAAAAAGTACTTACTTATATTTTTTGTAGGGAGCGAAATGGCCCTGTTGCAATAGTTTAATATCGTTTTTGCATTCAATCTTCATCTCTTCATTTATAACAGGTATAACATTGGAATCAAATATGTTTGTTAGTATTTTTGCTGGATTTACAATTTTAGCCTAGATATCTTGCATTTGATAAGTAGTAGATGATAGCGGCTACATGTGAGCAACATCCTATTGTTCTGGCACCATTTGCGCAATCGCAATAATGGCGTTTGATTCCACTGGTACCAATTGAATGAGGCTGATAGTGAATGTAACAGTTGTATGTTTTAGCCTTTATATGTCTCGAACGAACTTGAATTTTAATTATGTCTGCAGTTTCTTTCAAGAACTGTAGATCCACTTTATTATCTTCAGTAATTAACTCGGCCAAATATGAAATTGATTGTTTCAGTTGATATGTACCTGTGAAGAAAGTTATTAAATCTTGTTCTGTCATTTCGGGGAAATCTAAAACATCATTGGACTGGAGTGGTTGAAATAAAGTTTTCCGCCTACCCCATCTATTTTCTTCACATTCTTGAAGCAACGTATTCTCTAAACTTTTTATTTTGTTGAGTTGTGCAATTATTTCGTTTTTACTTGAAACTTCGGAAACGTATCTCTTTCCAAATGTGTTTATCAAAAAACCCGCTATCTTACAATATAGAGCTGCGTTGGGAATCATCTTGTTATCGAACTGATTATGCAGAAGTTTATACTTTTGGCTTATTACACCATGTACAGCTTCGACAACCCAACGAACCATTGTAACCATACGTGACTCATTGGCTTCTATACTTGTGAGTTGCTTCCTTTTTCCCTTTAATGCAGGCATCAGTGCTTGAAATTGAAGGTTTGACAGTTTTTGTATAACGTCGCGGAACCCTCTATCCAAAAAAAATTTATCTCCTTCCTGCAAAAGCGTTATCAATCCATTTGGGTCATTGAGAATACTCTCAAGAATTTTAGCATCGTTGTCAGTTGCATAGTACGGGCCGAGTATGTCTATGATGTAGCCATTGGTAGTGCAAATTGTAAAAGGTTTACACAGAGGAGCTTTTTTTTGTCCAGAGTATGATTTTCTTTGATATTCATTATTACTGCTTTTCTCGTGACGGAGATATGTGCCATCACATACGAGACCTAGCTGATCGCCCCGAATATCATACAATATTTTGGCAACCGGCGCGGTTTGGTCGATTAAATGTTGTCGATTAGCAGCTTGAATTCCAAAACGAGATGGCAAAACATCTTTCTCAAAAGAACTTAAAATCGATGCAGAAAAATCCGATACTTGTTGAGGGCGCTCAAGTCCAAGTACAGCTGCAATTGTGTTGTTTGAGTTTCCTGATCGTAATTTAAAAAGAAATACGACCAATGCTTGAATTATATTTCTCGATTCCGTATTTCTCAGTGACGTCATCATATCACGTAGCATAATAATATTTTCCCAAGTTAAGCCAGTAAAAATAAGTAAACGCTCTTCGGATAGAGAGCAGTCGCCAATTTTGTCTGTTAGTTCTTTGTCTATATCAACTCTCAAGTTTTCAAGAAGCTTTATGACGTCTGATTTTTTAATTGAACTATAATGTGTATATACTTGAATATTATTTATTTCATCTTCAAAAAAGCGTTTTTTTATTAAATGGGTAGAACAACACCGGTTGCCATCAGGAATAAATATTTTCTTGGATGTAAAGACTTGTTTGCGAGCATTAAAGGGTACATTGACAATAATAGTTGATTTTCCACATAAGAAGCAATATTTATGTGTCGAAATAGGACGAGGAAATGGCAATTCTATACACTCTTCTTCTTCTTTAGGATACTCTTCAAGTACGAACTCTGAGACATTGCTAGAAGATTGTGACAAAGTAATCGGTCCTGAACCTTGACTATCAGTTTGTGTACTTTGTGAACATTGTTCTTGTTGCGATGAATCCTGTTGTTCCTTTGGTTTTGGGTTTAAAAATTGAAACGTTGTATAACAAGATTTGCAGATGTAATCACCGAGTGCACTATTTAGATTCAAAACTTGGTTTATTTGATTGGCTAAAGAATCAGACACAATGAATTTTTTATACGACGTAGCTTTTCTTTCATCGGCACCGCATTTGATGCACTTTTTGTATGATTTGCCTTTACTAGTGCTATCAGACATTACTAACCTGAAATAAATAGATTAAAGTTAGTATTAGACTAAAAAATTAGCGCAAATTGAGATTCAATGAAAAATATTATATGAGACCATAAATTATATGCCACCTTATAAACTAATCAACATTTTTTTTCACTTACAATGTAAACAAACACACATTTTCATACAGGACTGCAATAAAGACAAGTCATTCTTTCGTAAAATTATTATAAAGAAAAATTATTTTACCAGTATTTTTTGTGAATGGATAAAACACGTAAACGACTGCTAAACGGCTTGGTTCCACAGACTCCAATTTGCTTTTTAACCACTTTTTGTTTTCAATATTTCAAGTGTCCAGATCTATTACTGAAATTAATTTAAATAAAAACACGAATTGAACTTATTTCAGTAAATGTTGCACAGTAAAAATGTTGAGAATTATTTTTATATAATCTGACTAAATGTCATTTTGGTGTCAATTTTATTCCACTGCTACCTAGATACATACGCGCATCATAGCCTACTGACTTGAGCGGTTGTCGATCCACAACCGGAATCAAGCAGTGTCGAGTGCAGTTATGTTTTGGATGGGTGACCACTTTTAATCTTTGGTATTACATATTTTAAAAATTTTTTTTTGAAAGTAGTAAGTATTAAAATTGGTCTAATGTTTAAACAAAATACAAATAAACTGTTTAGAATATATATATATATATATATATATATATATATATATATATATATATATATATATATATATATATATATATATATATATATATTTCGTTGAAATCATATAATAGAAATATAACTTCTTCAGAAAACTTCGCTCTCCTGAGATGTTGCTATATATTTTGTTTTGATGGATTATATCACGCTGTGAAACTAAGCTGAATACGCCGAAATAATGTAAAGGCTGAACTCTAGAGTTTCATGGGGGCTTTTTTGTAAACATAGCATTATAAGAAATATTTGAAAAATCGATTTTTGATATTTTATGGTATCTATTTGACTATTTGATTGACTCTTAAAATATTATGGTCAAGAGTCCTTTATGTTAAACACGTGAGAAAGTGTTTTCAGCATTTTCAGTGCATTTTATACGAAAAAAAAAAATTGAAAAAATTAGTATTTGATTTTTTACAGCATCTACAAACAACCATCTAGTATCTTTACCTAATTCAGAGCAGCAGCACTTCGTGTTAAATTCGCAAAACATTTTTTTTCTGATTTTGTTAGGTTTTCTGAAAAAAAAACGCGAAAAAATGAGTTTTTTTATTTTTAAAGCTACTTTTCACCAATTTTAAAAACCTGAAAAAATTCAAGGTAAAATATTGTGCAAAAATACACATTATAATTTATTTTCGTGAGAACGAGTTTCTTAGTTTTTTATAGACTCATTTAAAATTTTCAAATCGTTCTAAAAATTCGAATTTCCCGCTAAAAGTAAAAAACTGTTCGACATATCCTTGTCATACTTGGCAGCAAGTGTAGGTACTATACACCCTACTAAATTATGTTAAACAAATGTTTCAGGCTACTACCAGAGGCGTACGACAGGGGAGAATGATTGGTTGACCCTTCCTAAATTCTACGTCACTGGCGGAATTGCTATTTTAGTGCAATTTTTCGATTCTCCAATACTTTGTATGAAAATAATATATTCTTAATTCGTAACGATAAAATCGTTAGTTTTCGAGATATCTGAAGTTAAAATGAAACGCAGAGTTTTTTTGAGTAATGCATTATATCCCTTCGGTTTTAACTTCAAAAATCTCTTAAACTAATGATTTTATCGTTAAGAATGAAGAATATATTATTTACATAGAAGGTATTGAACAATCTAAAAATTATGCTAAATGCGCAAAATTTTTTTTCTGATTTTTAATACTGGATTTTCTTCAAAAAATACCCGAAAAAAGCGAAAAAATGCGGTTTTTCATTTCTAAAGGTACGTTTCACCAATTTTAAAAATCTGAAAAATTTCAGGGTGAAAGATTGTGCAAAAATACACATTATAATTGATTTTCGTAAAAACGAGTGTCTTAGTTTTTTTTTCAGACTTATTTAAAAGTTTAAAATTGTTCTAAAAATTCGAATTTCCCGCCAAAAATTAAAAAAAAAATTTTTTCATATAGATCTTTTTTAAACTTACAAATTTTTTAAATAACGTTTTTAGCTAGCTCTCGATGCGGCTGAGATAAAAAATAAAAACATAAAAAGCTTAATTAGGCTCTAGGGGGGTCACGTGACCACCTAGGGGGTTAAAAATTTCAGAAAGTGATATCCTCTATATGTGCTAAAAAGTGGCCTATATGGAATTCGAATCGGCTTGGGGGCACTTTTCACCATCTTACCCGGCTAGGCCCTTTGATTTTCGTGGTCCGCATAAAGATTGCTGCCGCTCGACTAATATATGTATAGATAGAAAAGTATTTTTTTTATTGTATTCCTATGAGAATTCGAGAATCTGGTCAAGATTGGAGCGCTGTAAAACCTAGATAATAAATAAAATTAAACAACTTTATAGCGAATATTGTTCATTGAAAAATCCTCTACGAAATCGCTATGATGTTATTTTATTGTGAAATGAACGGAAAAAAGTTATAACTTCCAAAAGGAAACTTCTTACAAAATTTTCTCATATTTTTATTATAACTATTTTGTTGGTCACTTGACGATAAAAAGTAATAGATATAAAATTGTAGAAAATTTAATTTGCTACATTTTATGGGTAATTAAATTTTCTGTAGGGTTGCTAGTTTAGAAGATATAGCACGAAAACCCATTGCACCCCTTTTTCAATATGGCGGCCGGGGGACAAGGGTGGCGACCCCAAAAACTTGAACTTAAGCTTCTACTGAACCCCCCTACACATTAAAAAAAATAAAATTGACTCCTCTAAGAAATGCAACCTAAATGTAACATTTTAATGGACTACATGTCAAATGACAGGAATTATATTGGTGGTAAATAGCAAGCTGACTTTTGCATGAGTGTTTAATGCAAGGGTAACAAAAACAAATCAATTGTAAGTTCTGTCCGACAAAATGCCTACATGGGAAGTTTTCGTAGTCTGACGTTCGAAACCTGTAACCTGTTCCACAATTAAAACTGCCCCTGTTCCAGTGTTCCCGTACATCAAATTGTTTGTCCGACTAGACACCGTTAAGCTATTAACAAATTTTCAGCTTGCTATTAATAAACATTTTTTTGATACTCGGGATCCAGGCTAAATTGAAGGCTATTCTAAGGCTAAATTGAATAGCAACGGTAATAAGGGGTCTTCTTTTTTGATGAAGTCCTGCTGTTATACTAAATGATATCGATGTTATGTTTCCTATTCTTACCTGTGTATAGGAGTCTGTCACGCACATTTGCTTTAGCTCCACTAAATTTCTTAGTATTCCCGTTTCTATCATTGCTAGCCATAGTCTGCTTCTTTTTGGTGTACATCGTGGTTGAATTCCCAGTTTTTTTCTAATATTTGCCGGAACGTAAATATTTGATTTATTGTTGACCTTCCAGCAAAGCCGCATTGGTAGTCGCCTAGAATATCTTCAACTAGTAACTAGTAATCTAATCAACTTACTTCAAAATGCTGCCAAACAGTCTACCCCTCAACCTGGACAAAAAAAATTTCAACCAACATTCCTCTTGAAATAAAAAGACTAGTAGCAGAAAAACGAAAAGCCAGATCAATTTGGCAAAGAACTCACAGACCAGACGACAGGAAAATTTATAATAACAAAACTAGAAACTTAAAAACAGCTCTAGAACTTATGAGAAACAACTCATTTGAAAACTATGTATCAAACCTTTCTCGTCAAGATAACTCTATCTGGAAACCAATCAAAAACAAAAATAAACCAATAAATACTTCACCTCCAATTCGGAAAAACTCAATACCACCAGGACCATGGGCAAAAAGCAACAAAGAAAAAGTTGATTTATTTGCTGAACATCAAACTAAAGTCTTCAAGCCACCCGACAATGACCAAGTAAGTACAAGAAGTAGAGCAGGAACTAGCCTTACCAATTAATCAACGAGAGCGACTAACTTTAATTACACCGAAGGAGATCAAAGATGAAATTAATCATTTGAATGAAAAGAAGGCACCAGGCACTGATCTCATAACAGCAATAATGCTAAAGCAACTTCCTAAAAAAAGGTATAATAAAGTTATTGTACATACTAAAAGCCTTAAGACGTCATTATTGGCCTAAATCACTAAAAATTGCCAAGTAATTATGATACCGAAACCTGATAAAGCTTTAACGGATGTTTCATCATACCGCCCAATAAGTCTACTGCCAATAATGTCAAAACTTCTTAAAAAGCTGTTACTTAAAAGAATTATGAGCGACCTAGAATTCCAAAACTGGATCCCAGAACGCCAATTTGGATTCCGACAAGCTCATTCTACAGTGCAACAATGCCATCGCATATCAAATGTAATTAATAGAGCTTTGGACAATAAACAATATTGCACAGCAGCCTTTCTGGACATCAGCCAAGCATTTGATAAGGTATGGCACCCAGGATTACTTTATAAAATCAAAAAATCTCTACCCAACAAATACTTTGACTTATTAAAATCATATCTAAATCACAGAAAATTTGAAACTAAAGTGGAGGATGAACTATCAAACCGTAACAAAATTCAATGAGGAGTCCGACAAGGTAGTATACTGGGTCCACTTCTTTATGTACTGTATACATCCGATTTACCAACCTCTCCACAAACCACCATTGGAACTTTCGCTGATGACATAGCAATATTTGCAACTGAAGCGGATCCAACAGCTGCAGTATATTAAAACTTCAAGAACACTTAGACCAAATTGGACAGTGGTTAAAGAAATGGAAGATAAAAGCTAATGAAACTAAGTCAACACATAAAACTTTCACACTAAGGAAAAACCAATGCCCAAATATTAGCCTTAATCAAGTCAACATACCCCAACAGAATATCATCAAATACCTGGGGCTTCATCTTGATTCCAAATTAAACTGGAAACAACACATTTTAAAGAAGAAGAAACAAATTGAGTTGAGAGTGAAAGAAATTAATTGGCTTATAGGTCGAAAATCTCGACTCTCAATTGAGAACAAACTGCTCATTTATAAACAGTCATCAAACCTATGTGGACGTACGGTATAGAACTATGGAGTTGTGCCAGCAAATTAAATACAAAAATTATCCAAAGCACTCAATCAAAAATTCTACGCACCATCGCAAATGCCCCGTGGTACATTTCCAACCAAATCAAACCCTTCATATAGACCTAAATATCACGTTTAGTCAGCACAGTAATTCAAGAAATAGCCAACAGATACCACAAGAAATTGGAAGGCCACCCCAACCAATTAATATTACCACTACTGCAACCACTAAACAACAGAAGATTGCAAAGATTATGGCCCATAGATCTTCGCTGAAACTGAGGTGAAACCGCTGGGTGATGTACCTCATAATACTCCGATCAACTTACACATCCGAAGTTACAAAAATTACCATCAAGCTGAAAATTGGCAGGATTGTTCAAAACACCATCATAAATGAAATCTAAAAAGTCCTCATAAATCCGACCCGAGCTAAAAAATTTACGCGGGGTCAAAGGTCACCAAATATGGTATTTAGCGATTTTCAGCGAAACAGTAAGTTTTATCATAAAATTAGTTCTAACAAAAAATGTAGATTAGATAATTACCTATAAAAAATGTCTTATTACTTTTTTTCCAAAGAGCCACCGTTTTTGAGATTCAACGATTCAAAAAGTTGTAATCGTCATAATAACTATTATGGACACACGTTTCCACACTACTACCTTTGATATTATTTGAGAATGCTTTGAGGTAGTGTACTTAGCGCGTTTTTTTAACGTGGTTTCCCCAGTGGGCCTATTCCACGGATAAGTTATGATTCTGTTTAATTTGAATAATTGAATTGATAGCAATTTGAATAATTGCTATTGAATAATTGATATTGGCAAGGGTTAAAAATGATAAAAGTTGATAAAAGTGATAAAAGTTGATGGTGATAAAAATGATAATAAGGGGTATAAATTAAAAAAAGGGGAAATTTATCCAACTGGTTCATAGTTTTCTAATACTTCTGCTTCCTCTTCTCCTTGTTCTTCTTCTTCTTCTTAACCTTTTAGTTATTCTTCTTCTTGTTCTTCTTCTTGTTCATCATGGGTGCAAGTAAATTGCCCCAATAATGACACATCGCATGGCTCCTCGATAGATTCAAATGAATCCTCAATTGTTGGTGATTCAACATTGGAACACGACCGGCTTTGACAATTAATGCATGCTACCGATCAAAACAGTCCAACTTTTTTGCAACCACATTTAGCGCTACATCCCTTTTTACAGTTTAGCTGTAATTAAAAAAAAATGTGTTTAGGAGTTTCTCCGGGGCAGGTGGGAGTAAAGTTTGAATTTGTTCTAATGAACGGTCGACTAATTTTCATCCCCAGTTTTTTGGATCTTACCTAAGCATGTAGTTTTTTTAGGCGCTCCATACATAGAGAGAAGAAAGCTAATTAAGTTGGAAATAATTTCTTGTGGAGTTGAATTAGTTAGTTAGAACTTTTCAATGAAAATATTTCCAATTGGTGTTGAGCTTTTCCAGGTTTTAAAAAAAAGATAGTTTTTTTCGATTGGGATTCGACCAGTGAGTAATACGAGCAAGTCTACATCTTCACCTACAACAATAGTTGTATTTGTTAAATTGAATTGCTGTATGGCTGTTTCAATTATCATTACGTCAGCATCATTATTAGCTTGTTTTACCGATATATTTTCAGCAGTAAACTTTTCTTTCAGCATTGAAATGAACCGAGATTTGTGGTGAGTATTTGCAAGATATTTCTGTTGAGTGGTAGACACTGTCATAGATCGATCAAATAAAATATTAGAAGATGAAGATGTTGCTGAAGTTCTACGACGTTGTTCATTATTATGTTCAAACCCTTCTGGGAAAAGAATAGGTAGGGTGATTAGATTAGCCGACGTACCGATGTAACGTGTTTATTCCGACAAAACCCATCTTTACAAATCAAATAAGACCCATAAATAAGAAGAATTATTATAAGTTAATACTTTGTCATATCCATTTACTACCTTTGGTTGGAAATAAGCCGTAAAATTCAAATAATAATTCTTATTATTTTCGCGTTACATTCACTGTGTAAAGATTTTTTTGTTGGCACTGTAATATAATACAGCTTATACATTGCATCTCTTGGTAGACCGCAAGCTATATAGTAGAAACATTATCATATTTATAATATCTTATATTATTATGTGTAATATAAGTTAAATTGACCGATAGAATATTATGTTTACCTTGTATTACAGCTTCAGTGATGTATATTCGTGGTGTACTAATACATTTATGACGATTAGAACTCTTTCAACTCTTTGAATCGTTGTATCTCAAGAACGGTGGCTCGTAGGAAAAAAGTACTAAGATATTTTTTATAGATAATTATCTAATCTACACTTTTTGTTAAAACTAATTTTATGATAAAACTTACCGTTTCTCTGAAAATCGCTAAAAACCATATTTGGTGACCTTTGACCCCGCGTTAATTTTTTAGCTCGGGTCGGATTTATGAGGACTTTTTAGATTTCATTTATGATGGTATTTTAAACAATCCTGCCAGTTTTCAGCTTGATGGTAATTATTGTAATCTCACTCCTATTTTTGAGTCTAACTAGACCGGACTATAACGCCATATTAGTGTACAATACTATAGTTGATATGTATAAGTTATTGTACTTGTTATCAAATTAACTCATAGAATATGTAATTCTGATTGTTAATAAATGTTTACAAAAAAAAATATAAATATGCCGTGTCATAGAATAAACTTTATCATCAGCATAACGTCTTTAATTTTACAAAATTATGATACAATATCACCCGACACAATGAAATCTCGACATAAAATACATAAAATACCTAATGTTAGGTACCGTAAAAAATCGACTTTAATTAAATTACTTTTTATAATTTTGATTTTTTTATGATAAGATATTTATTGTTAATGAAAATTTAGTATATCGTCTAAATAGAGGTTTAGTCTGCTTTTTCTCACCTAAAACATCAGAGTTCGCTATCTATGCATATATCATGTATTTCATTATAGTCTTTATTCTTTTCGTGATGACCGCAGTATTGATATATTACGTATTTTTCAAAAAACTGGGGTAGGTTTTATAAATATAATCTTAATATTAATTTAGCTTAGTATCAGTGCCATAATGTTCTGTTTTGGGGGAAATGGTGGTCGATTAGTTTTGACTTTTTGATTAAAATTTCTTTCAAATATATATCCTAAATAGACTAAACAGACATTATTTGTTTAGATATTAGTATGGTTAAGAATATTTCGCCAAAAAAATATGCAAAAAATTCTCTTTTTTCCATTTTTTTTGGTTTTCTTTGTTAAAAAAATATCATTTCAGTGCTGGCTTTGTTTTTTACCGTTTTTTGAAATCGATATTGACTCTCGATAGGCGATATATCTGTGGAGGGAACTTTACAAGACATACAGTATGGTGTAAAAGTGTAAATGAAAGGAATAAATTCGATATTTCGTAAACCAGTGACTTTAAGGAAAATGCTAAAATAGGTCGATTTTAATTTTTAAATTATGATTTTTTGGCATATACATATATATCATACTAGTGACATCATTCATCTGGGCGTGATGACGTAATACATGATTTTTTCAAATGAGGATAAGGGCCGTGTGCTAGCTCATTTTAAAGGTTATTCAATTCTCTATATAGTAATATAAATATTCACATAATTATGAATACTGGGTGTTCTAAAAACTTTTTTTGAATTAAAATAATTGACCCAAAAAGAAGAATGTACTTATTGTAATTTATTTAATTTAAAATACATTTTACTGCTGTCAGAAAATAGAGAATATTACGAATAATATTGCTTTTCGTTTAAATTAAATGTTCAAACTGACAACAGACAGGTGGGTGGCAAATTGAACAATGAATTTACGCTGAAAGCAATGTTTATTTGGACACGCGCCAACTCGTAACTCTTAATGACAAACTTTTTCAAATCAAAATGTACACCGGCCAATTCGTAACTTTTTTACTACCTGACTCCCAACTCGCAACTTTATACAGGTGAATTCGAAACCATTGTTTAATTCTAATACCACAGGTATAGATAGGTTAAAAGGTAAGAAATAAATTTGAACAGTAACGGATTAAGCCAACACGGGGCATATAGCATATTATGTAAGCGAATGGTTCTTGGTTTGCTTAAAACATGTTGTGTATTATATGCGTACCTATAAAAAATAACAAAAATGAAATTCTCTTAATAAAATAATTGAAACAATATGATATATGTATATACCAGGGAGGATCTGTAAACAAACGACTATTTGCGGATGTACGAGGTGGCATTCGGATTTTTGCAGATAAAGTTAGGTCACAACTTCAATAATAATAATTGACTTATGCTCCTTCTCAAATATGCTCGGAACATTAATAAAAAAATGAAAATATTTAAAAATTTCGAAAATCATTGATTTTTCTACTTTCTTTGCTTATAACTTTAAAACGATTCATTTTGGAGCAAAGTCGTAGGAAAATAAAATAAAGATAATTAAATTTTGTATGATATACGACTAGCTAAAAATGTCTTAAATTATCAACCTTTCTGTAAAATAGCAATAAATACAAAATAAGGGGGCAAAATAAGCCTCTTTTATTCAGTGTTTTTCAACCTTCGTAATTCGCATAGAAAATCCTTATAACATACTTAAATCGTCCACCAAAGTTCATTAAAATCGACCTGACAGATTTTGTATAATAATTTTGCAATCTAAATTTTTTTAAAAAAGTTCAAATTTTTTAACAAAAAGTAGACCATTTAGAAGTTTGTTAATTTTTTCACATATAAAGAGGCTCTCTACCTATCTAATACACTTAAGAAATTAAAATCGGATTATCTAAGCGGCCTGAGCACTGTTTTAAAGTTATAGACAATTTTTTGGCTTATAAACAAATACAATGAGGACGTTTGAGTTGAAATAAATTCATTTTCTGGAGAATGGGCGTCTCTGGAGATAAATCCCGAAATAGGTCGATTTTTATTTTTAAATTCTTTTTTTTTTGTATACATATCATACTAGTGACGTCATCCATCTGGGCGTGATGACGCAATCGATGATTTTTTTTAAACGAGAATAGAGGCCGTGTGCGTAGCTCATTCTAAAGGCTATTCAATTTTGTATTCACTGATATAAACATTAACATAATTATTTATACAAAAAAAATTTTTTGAATTAATTTAATTAAGACAAAATAGCTATTTGTATATCAAGGGAGGAAAGTACTACTTTTCCTCCCGAGAATGAAGTTTACTGTAATCATTCAAGGGAGGAAAAGGCACTTTACTCCCATGTTATACATATGGTTTTTCCACCTTCCTCAAATTAATAACAAGTAATTTTCCATTTTTACTTAATTTATTTATGTAACTAACCAACAAAATTTATTAAAACTAAAACTAACAAGTAGGTACAATATAACTGTCAACTGTCAAATATAAGTCAAATTATTATTGTAAACATTGTTAAATCAAAATAACAATTTATTGTTTTTTACCATTCTGCAAAATACAGGGTGTTTTATAAATAAACGTTAAAATGTATACTTACGTAATAGAAAATAGATATTCTCCCTAGGGAGGAAAAGTACAACTTTGCTCCCCACAATCAGGTCCGGAAAAGTTTACTTTCGGTAGAGGTAGGTGGAAATAGTTATTTTCCTAACTAGTGCGGAAAGTGATACTTTTACGCACGAGACTGCCGTTGACCCGAACGACGCGATAGCGGAGTTCGGGCAAGCAGTCGAGTGCGGTGAAGACACTTTACGCATGAGTTAGGAACAATATTTTTTTTAGGGTCGTACGTTTGGAAAAAAGCCACAAAAAATAGAGTTATATCAATTTTTGTTTATAAGTGAAAATACACAAATTAATTATTTGACAAGGTTGACGACTATTCAAAACCATTGTAATTGTCTACTGATCTGACTTTTAAATATTATGTCAAAATAATTTTATTTCATCGAATTATCAGTAGTAATTGCACAAGAGCTCTAAAATTATTGAATTTTTCCCGAGTGATAGTTTGACAGTTTTAATTTCACGAGCCGAAGGCGAGTGAAATTATGTCGAAGTGTCACGAGGGCAAAAATTCTATATTAATTTTAGAGATCGAGTGCAATTTGTTGCGATTATTTCATGAATAAAACCGTTCAAAACCCACATTTTATTGTAATTTATTTATGTAAGTACAAATTAGTTCAATTAAACACACAGTTATTATAAGTATTTGACGGTTGAAAGTAATCATTTTTATAATTTTTAAAACATTAATTGTCATTAATGTCACTGAATGTATTTTTTTCATAGAAACCAAGGGCATCTGACGTAATATACTTGATGACGGGAAATTATCAAAAATTATCAGTTTCGTTTGTATATCTGTAGCTTGAGTTTGAAAAGCTTTGAATTTGAAAAATAAACATTGCTTTTCGCTTAAATGTTAAAACTGCTAAGAGGCTGGTGGGTGGCAACTAATATTGAATTAAGTGAAAAACAATAGTTGTTTATCAAATAAAACATTTTTTTTCTGTTTTAGGACAACAGTAAAATGTATTTCGAATTAAATAAATTATATACCTACATTCTTCTTTTGTCTCAATTTAATTAAAAAAAAAATTATTTCGACTTTCTCATGTAACTCGTCCAAGAGACAATACACATAAATGATGAATAAATTTTACACCACCTTCAAAGAGGGTAATTTATACAAGTACATACCTGAAATACCAGTATTAGTTTATCAACATCGTTAGTAACTACTTACCCGGTAACCGGTACTTGATGGGTTACCGAAAATTTACCTGCGCGGCAGGGTTACCAGTTGGCCTGTAATTAGGATGGGGGATTAAAATAGTTACGAATTCACCGGGACCCGTTTATTTGTCAAATAAATATTTTTTCTGTTTTCTGACAGTCCTATAATGTATTTTGAATTAAATAAATTACAAACATTCTTCTCTTTGTGCCAATTAATTTAATTAAATAAAAATAAAAATCGACCTGTTTCAGGATTTTTCCTTAAAGTCACCATAATTTATTATTTAAAGAGCTAGGGAGATTTTTTTAAATTAATATTATTACGTATTTCCATTTAACAGGTTGTGATAAACATTTATATTCCTATAATTTAAATTTTTCAATTTTATTTAGATCTATAATAAATTCTATTTTAAAAATATTATTTAAATTTTAAAAATATGTACAGAGAACATAGTATGCCGCGCAGTCTGCAGTACCGCCTACTGTACCACTTTTTTTACAATTCCCCTTCCCATTCCAATTCCCCTTCATCCTTCTCTACCTTGGACTGGTTGTTCGGCTTAATGTAAGCCATGGTTAATCAGGATTTTTGTTAGATCCAGTCAACAGATTGGAGAACTTCCCCTAGGTCTTTTTCTTTTAACTGCTCTCGATTATCAGTTGTGGTTTAGTGTCGAGGGAGGTACGTCTAGCTTTTGATGAATTGTGTCCATTATTTCTGTTCTTCGTCATTTGTGTTGCTTCTTGCTAAGATTTAACCTTTATTTGTAATATCTCTGGTATGTAGCTCCAACCACTCTTTTATTGCCCTGCCGCTTGTGTTTTCCCTATTGATTTATCTTCTTTTCACTTGCATGTTAGATACTATCATCTGTGTTATATGACCGAACCATTATAATTTTTTCTCCTTTATTGTCTCAAGCAACGGTTTAATTTTAAGTCTGTTTCTTATTTCTGCATTTTTGAGTGTTTGTTTTTATTGTTGTTCTGAAGCTATTTCCTTGTGGCCTTTTTTATAATCAACTATTTTCAATTGGAAATATTGGACTGGAATAATTGGACCCGCCCAAGTCGGGTGTCGTTTTCAAAATACAAAATAATACTAAATTAAACAAAAATGTCGTTGCTTAGTAAAAAATGCTTCTAATAATTTATTTAATCTGACTCATTTATATCAGCAATTCAGACATGTATTGTTGTTTAAATTATATTATATTTATTATATTATGTATTTGTTTTTATTGTCCCCATCGTTATTCTAAGGTTTTTCATCTCTGCTGTTGTATCATACTCTGGTGTCTTCTGCTTAAAAGCCAGTTTTCTGCTACATATGTCAACATTGCCCTATATATATTGTCTCGAATATTGTCATCTTCATTTTTCTTGATATTTCTTTGTTGTTGAAGAATACTCTATTAAGTGCCTGAAATAGTTTTCCTGTACTCTCTAGTCTGTTATTGAGGTCATCTTCGAAGGTTCCTCTGTTATTTATTACTGTTCCAGGGACTTATGTACGTGTTAGTTTACTTTATTTTTTGTTTATCTATCACCAATTCGATTAGCTCTTTCATACCCACCTTTTTAGCTCATTGTACATTTAGGTTGTATTTTTTGCTTTTGAGTTTCATTTTTCTACATTGTACTTAAATTTTTCTATTATTTCGGCGTATAGTACCAGATATGTTAACTGAAAAAAGGAATAATTTATTTCTGCATTTATCATTTGCATTATATTCCATCCTATAAAATATCTTTTAAAGGTTTTATTAAATTCTTTCAGTACCTTATCTATTAAAATAAAATTACACTTTTATAAAAAATAACTTTTTTATAATAAAACCTTTTTATTATTTATAGAAAAGAATATAAAATAATTTAACGATAAACGATTTAACGATTAGATGCTTAAAATTCCAAAAATTACACTCTAATAAAAAAGTATACACTCTAATAAAAAAGTACTTTTTATAATATCACGGTTTTGTTATTGTACCTATAGGACACAACATGTTTGGAAAGAATAATTAACTTTATATTTAACTTAATATGAATTTTTAGTAGATGTATTAACTACCCCCTCTGTGGCGCAGTGGTAAGAGCGCCTACCTTTGAAACGAAAGGTCGGGAGTTCGAATCGTACCAGGGGCAGAAATTTTTCATTTATTATAAATTAATAAATGGAAAATAGTTTCTGTCCTTGTGGGATCGGTACTCACCGGAGGGACCGCAGACGTTCGGAAACAATTAGCGTCTCTTTGCAAAGACAATGACGTCGACTTCGCAAAGTAACAAGACACTTACTCAACACACACACTACACATTACTCCCCTGACTTAGTGATAAGTTATACAATTACGTGGCTAAAGGTTCTAGTTCTAAACCAAAGCCAGAATCAGAGAAAAAAAAAGATGTATTAACTGTTATTTATAATTATGATTCCAAAAAGTACACTAGTATAAAATAGTATTTTTTATAATACCACGGTTGTTTAAAATGGTATATAACTTTAAGTATATAGAATGACAACTTAGGGGCAGAATGAAAGGCACCGTTGAAGAAAAACATGCAGTACTGCCTATATAAAAGATGATGAAGAAGAAGAACTTTAAGATTATAAACTTTTAATTATTTATTAAAACAATTAAAAAAAGATACGCTACAGCCGGGTTCCAACTGGGGACCTCTCGATCTGCAGTCTAATGCCACTGAGGCACCATCAATTTGTAGATATCGATTTAACCTAACGTATGTACTTTAAAATATCATTGCATTAGTCACATTTTTAAAATAGTTTGAAATTAAAAAAAATAGATTTATCCATACAGTGTGATTGGTCATTGGGATAAAGCTTTGTAGATCCGTTATAAGTAATAGATAGTAATAAAATTTAATAACAAAAATTGTAGCCAACTTTTATTACAGATTGATAATCAGTAATCGTAAATTGTAGGTTTTACATAACTATTCAGTCATGGCTTACTTAAAGTTTGGAAAGATTTAGACCCGTAATTATTAAGAATTTTGCTCTGAAAAATGAAAATATCTCGAAAACTAATAAATTTACACATAGGGAATGTTATACAAAAATTATAGTATGGTAATGGCACTTTTCGATAATGATATAAAATACACGGTGTTCTATTTAAAATTACTGAGAAAATAATGTACTTGCGTTTTGACACACTGTATTCAATGTAAAGAAAATTAGCAAAACAATTATTTACGAAAATTTTGACAATAAACAAAAAAATATGACGTCAATAAACCATTGACCTTGTGCTTGCTTTTATTTATACAGGTATTTAAACTTGTTACGATTTTCATATAAAATTGGTTATAACTTTGTAAATACCCCGTATAACATACCAAACCTTTATATTTTTGTAATCAAAAAGTTACGAAGATTTCGAATATAAAATAAAATACAGGGTGTTCTATTTTAAAAAACATCAGTTTGGTCTGCCACTATGTTATCGAACACCCTGTAACATTCTTACTAATTTTGTAATGTGAAGCTCAAAGTTCGTTACAATTTTTGTTATTAAGTTTTATCGCTGTACATTACTATATCGGATCTACGGAGCTTCAGCCCACTAATAATTAATCACCCTGTATAATAGCAGTAAAATATTGCATTGTTAGCTAGTTCTAAGCCATCCTGAAAATTTCAGGTGTCTAGGTAGCCTAGAACTATTTTTAAAATTGATTACAAAATTTGCGGAGTCCGTGACACCAACCAACCCAAGTATATAAAAAGGTTTTAAAAAGTACTAAGCTTAAACTAGCGTTTTGTCTAACTCCTTGCGTTGTTTCAAAATGGTTGCGATAGTTTATTTTGTTAAAAAGGGTAGTTCCCTGGGTTGGCTGTAATCCATATAGTTAAACAAACTCAAACATGAAGTAAAACCACTTCTATTTAATAAGTATAATTTATTAAAATCTTAAAAAATCCCAATGGATTGAATAAAATAAATTCATTCAGAACTTTTTCGGACCTAGACAAGTCTAGGAGGTCTGCCAAGTATCTGCACACTTGGCAGACCTCGTTGGCCCAAGATGGTTGGTTAAGGTTCTCGTTTAGAATTTCACCATAGTCCCAGAGGTTATCTTTTAACATCGGGGTTTAGCCTTTTCAATTTTACAATACTATAATATAGATTGAATTATAAGTACAACCATTGTTTGGCTCTGGGGCTAGTTAGCAAGTATATATGAATTCACTGATGATGGACTGATAGGTCCAAAACGTTCTGAATAAAATTATTTTATTCAATGCATTGGGATTTTTTAAAATTTTAGTAAATTATACCTATTACATAGAAGTGGTTTTAATACTTCATGTTAGAGTTAGTTTATTTTGTGTTTTTATTGTATTATGTCCTTCTCTACGCTATTATGTCTCATGTGTTACTTTGATGAATCCATTATTTCTATTCTAATTTTTGCAATTTTAAAGACCGATTTGCAAAATATCGCAAAAGACGGAAAATATAATACGTCGTGAAATAAAACGAGATGAGACTAGTAGAGCTGGGAAATTATCAATAGAAACCTATTAATTTATCTAGAAATTATTAATAGAAACCTAGCAAATTACATTATATTAGTACATAGTTTCCCACCTTTAGCGGTATCGGAGGAGTTTGGTAACTGCCACTGTGACATGAGAATCAATGAGAGTTTTTTAAAAAATTTGTGTGACCGTTTGACTCCGATACGTCTAAAGTAAGAGTAAGTATTATGTTTTCTTTTTTTCTTCTTCTTTTCTTTTTTTGAAGTTATACTTCATTGCGATCGAGAGTGAAATTTTATAATGCGCGCATGCGCACACAGACAGTATGTAGTTCGTTGCTAATCTTTCAAGATATGTATGTATTATCAGCGCTGTCAGCGCAAATAAGTCATTAAAAGGATATATTAGTGCTTTTAGTAAATGTATTAATTTATTATAATTTTTGTGTCTTTGGATTTGTCTTCCTCGGGAATAAGATATTTTATAATAATAGTAAGTATATTTAAAGTATTTTTGTATACTTCACTTGGTCTATTAAATTTATCAGTATGTATGAGAAATCTTGTAACCTGTCAAAGCAAAGGGAATATAGCTCAGTGGTAGAGCGTGTGACCGGAGATCTAGAGGTCCCGGGTTCAAATCCCGGACGATTCATATTCTTTTTTTTTTAATTTTTGGTATCGTTTTAATAAAAAATTTTTAAAAGTGATGGGTAAGAAAGTTAGTTTAATATTTAAATAAAATACAAATAACCTGTTAAGTATATTTATTTCTTTGAAATTATTATAATAGAAGTATAACTTCTTACGTGCGTACAAAGTACACACACACATTCTTTTTTTATTTTGCCGGTTATTAATGCAATCATCACTGTATTAATTTTTTCGCTACTGTTTAGTTTAGTAACTGAGTTTGTAACTGACAGACGTTAGTTACAATTTCCAATTTTGTCAAATGTTATAACTCTTCATATGACGTCATATAAACTCTTCACTAATTCTAGACAATGAAATGCTAGCTCTAATAGGAAATGCATGTCAAAAACGCTGGACGGAAGGGCCGCCCGAGAACTTTATCGTACCGATCTATTATCGTTATCGTACTAGATACTGGCATTTTATAAAAATAACAAAGTTACTCGTTATTTTGATATTTTAGAAACACCTTGTATACTTGAAAATATTTTATGGTTCTACGCATCATTAATTCCCGCATTTGAGAAAATGTTCGGGGACACACTATAGATTATTGCATAAATCAATAGAATATTAGTCATACTTTCATTTCAAATTAGTCCATTTTTCTGAGAAATTAATAGTTTACAATATTTGCATTTTACTGCATGGATTGTAATGAAATTTTGGGAGTAGCCCAAAGCCCAGTCTCCTAATTCAAAGTCTATCCTATATACTATGGCGCTTTTATCATGGGGGCGGTTCTCACCACTTCTCGGGGATAGAACATTTTTATTTTCGAATTACATGGAGCAAAAGGAAGAATTTTAAGAAAATTTAAAAATGCGCTCTATAATTTGATCTTATTTTTTTCACCCGTCCAACTTTTTGAAAGTAGAAATAACACTATATTAAGAGGTATTGCAAAAGAAAAACAATGCATTTAAATTCTGGTGAATGAGGGGTTAAATGTATGTACTTCTCATTTTTCCTTAAAGTACATTAGTCATATATTTTTTTGCACCATATCTCGCTAAGTTTGAATGTAACCGACATTTAACGGTGCTCGTTTTAAAGGCCTTTTCAAACACTACAAAAGCATGAGCACTTTGAGCATGCACCAACACTTTTTACCTACCATATCTCTTTTTGTATTATAAATAGAAAATTTACGAAGGAACGAATCTCTTTGTTATTTATAATTGAAAAAAATTTTTATATAGTGTTTTTAGTTTGATGCATAGTTTTTAAGGTATTCACAAAAAACCGTCCGAAAACGTGTCATTTTTAAATGAAAATGGCCAATTTTCAACTACGCATAACTCAAAAAGTATTAAGTTCTCAAAAAAAGTATAGATCAATTTTTGCTTAAAAATAGGTTCTCTAGCCACTTCCATGCTTATTTTGACCCATAAATTTTCCACCCCTTTGAAGGGGTGGGAATTGCCCCAAGATAAAAGCGCCATAGTATATAGGGTAGATTTTGTTTCTTGAGGTATTCCCTACTTACTGTGAAAATATCAAGTACATCGATGTAGTAGGATGGAATTCGGAGCCAAATACCCTCATTGACTGCCCTATAATAATGCTCTGCTATGATCGCGTGAGAGAGGACAGTAGATGATCTAAACGGGTGTCACTACAGATATAGGGAATTCTGTGTGTTAGAGAGAGAGGTATGTGATGTCACAGCTGATATAGGAAAGTATGTGTGTTAGAGAGAGAAACATGGTATCTCTGCTGCTATTGGTCCGATTTAAACGTACGACGGCTCGTTGGAATGGGCGGGAGATAACGAATACAAAAAAACATGGCGGCATAGTGTCAAAAGGGCGCTTTCCGATGTGACGACGTCCGATGGGGCGCGTTCCGGCGTTCTAGCGCTGATCGATCGGTGCGCGATACCAGATGTGCGATCGGTACCTTAATTTTTCGCGGAACGCGAAGCAGATGCGCGGTCGGTACCTTTTTCGCGGATCTCGTAGATACGAAGCGCGCGGTAATTTTGGAATTTAAATAAAACAACAACATAATGCAATTTTTTAAAAGAACTTAAAAGGAACACAGCGGCGCAGCGGTGCGCGATACCAGATGTGCGATCGGTACCTTAATTTTTCGCGGAACGCGAAGCAGATGCGCGGTCGGTACCTTAAGTTTTTCGCGGATCTCGTAGATACGAAGCGCGCGGCTGGTAATTTTGGAATTTAAATAAAATAAAAAAACATAATGCAATTTTTTTATTAAAAAAACTTAAAAGGAACACAGCACGTCAACGCGTCACGTAAAAACGTCACATCAAAACGTCACGTAGGCTTGTGAAATGTCACGTGAAAACGTCACGTCAAAGCACGTCACGTAAAACGTCACGTCAAAGCACGTGAAAACGTCACGTCAAAGCACGTCACGTAAAACGTCACGTCAAAGCACGTCACGTAAAACGTCACGTCAAAGCACGTAAAAACGTCACGTCAAAACGTCACGTGGGCTCGTGAAATGTCGCGTAGGCCTTATTGTCACGGGGAGCTCGATCGCAAGACCTGATTGCCACAGCGCGACGTGAGGTAGTAACATCATGTCTTTGAATGAGTATAGACGTAAATTAGCAGAATTTAGAGAAAAACTGACACAGTTAAGAAGTCAGGTTTTATTTTATGAGGATAAAAATAAGGTTATAAAACAAATAGAGAACCTATCACTGGGAAGCAGCATAGACTGGACACCAAAGGAATTTAGTCAGCAGCTGCGACAAGAATATTCAAGTGCTGCGGACTACTTATTTAGGGAAACTCCAACAAGGCGAATTCATCCAATTACTATTAATGATGTTATCGACGCCGGCGCCAACAACGATGAACAAAGAAAACATGAAAAGTGAAATAGATAATGTTTTTGCAATGACTTGTGTAATATTAGCTTCAGTGTTTATTTTAATTATAAAGATTATATTTAAAATTGTTAAGAGAAAATTTGAATCATCATGTAATATAAGACTTGAACAATAAATAAGGCGTTTAAATAAAAAACCCATAACTCTAAAAAATATTTAGTTGAAAATAATGAAAATAAATGTTAGCAGATAATTTACATATCGCATAGGAAATAGCGGTTGAGGGTCTAATCGCATTACTATGCAATTTTCGTTATCATACCCACATTTTGTTATTGAGTTATATTTCTTATCATGTGCATAGAAAATGTTGGAATTTTTAAAACCAATGACAATGATAAAACTGAATATAATTTTGCACACGCACACTTTCTACAACACGTCATAAGGTGGGGCACGCAACCGTATAAATTTCAAAATCCACCTCAGGACGGTCTATTCCATAGTCTATTCCTTACTGTTAGTGTACTGTTGTGGTTCAACTAGTTTTGCAAGGTAAGTGTTCTCTTAATTATTTTTTGTTAAATATTTTTTATTTTTCTTGTTTGATTTTGAATAAAACTTAATGTTTTCTGCTCTGCTATTTATAAAATCTCTTCATTCCAGCTGAGATTTATTATTTCGACATTAAATAATTATCTAATTGTCGACATTTTGAATGACATTTATTTTTTATTTTCTCGTAATTATTCGTTGTTAAAATCTTTTCGGTTTTTCAAGTTTTTGGTTAGCTATTTATATATTATTTTAGCACCTGATTGTCTACAAGACCTCATGTCAGCATGACAATTATTTTTTATTTTCTCGTAATTATTCTTTGTTAAATCTGTTCGGTTTTTTCAAGTTTTTGGTCAGCTATTTATAAAATTCCTTCATTTCAGATGAGATTTATTATTTTAGCACCTGATTGTCTACAAAAAAGACATGCTAGCATGACAATTATTTTTTTATTTTCTCGTAATTATTCGTTGTTAAATCTGTTCGGTTTTTTGGTTAGCTATTTATAAAATTCCTTTATTCCAGATGAGATTTATTATTTTAGCACCTGATTGTCTACAAGAACTCATGCCAGCATGGCAATTATTCTTTTTTATTTTCTCGTAATTATTCTTTGTTAAATCTGTTCTGTTTTTCTTTGATTTTTTTAATTAATGTTTTCTACTCTGCTATTTATCCCTTTATTCCAGATGATAGTTATTATTTCGACATCTGATTGTCTACAAACAAAAAAGACTTAATGTTAGCATGCTGAATGTCAATTATTCGTCATTCTTCGTAATTATTCTTTGTTAAATCTTTTCGTGTTTTGATTTTGAATACAACTCAATGTTTTTTGCTTGGTTATTTATATCACTCCTTCATTTCAGATGGATTTATCAAAAATTAATGCCTCATCTGTCGTAGCGAGGAAACCCGTGAAGAAACTCAAAGAATTACCGATCGACATTCCAGTACCCATTACGGGAGCCAAAATTGTGAAGACAAAGTTTGGGCAAGCTGTTCTGTTAGATTTGGGGGAAGAGGTGGTGTTTCTACCGCCTAGAGTCACAGATACCTACAGCCCCGTCATTGAGGAGTTTTCGAGCGGGAAGTATTCGATAGTTTATCACGGCCTGGTGGACTGCGGCCAACAGTACCAGCCCATGACATCATTTAAAATTATCTAAGCGAAAATACTGAAAGAGAGAGGTAAGCAATATGGATATTGTTAAACAATGTAAAAATTTACTGTTATTCATCAAAAGAATCAGAAAGATAGTTTTTGATAAATTCACAGCTAAAGACAAAGAAATTTGGGTGAAACGCTTAACGAAACAAATCAAAACTTGTAATAAAGTAATAAAAAAACGCACTTTGCCTATAGGTACAATTAGAAAACTGCAAACGCATGTAGGACATTTTAAACATTTTAAACAGATTATTTTCAATAGACATGTCGGTATGGGGCTAGACAACAAACTAAAACATAGAGTTAAATGGGAAAATGTAGTTTCCGCGTTTAAAAGTCGAATTAAAACTGGAGTTATAGTTAATTTATGGCATAAGGACTTAGCACATTTCCTAAATGATTGTTATATTATTTTTAAAAATAAAATCAGAAAAATTTTAAAAGCAGATAAAGTTGTTAAAGTTAATGTTTGTTTTTGTGGAGAATTTATTAAAAAATCGGGGGAGGAGGAAATTGTAAATTTTAAATATTTTAATACAAAAAATGCTGTACTAGACGTATCTACCGATACAGAGCGGTGGTTTTTTGAGAATGTTAAAGATAAAATAAATCTTAAATTATCCGAGTTTCAGGAAAGGGACTCCGGTTTTGCATTAAATAGAATTGTATCTTTAGAAGTAAATATTAATCGATATGAAATTGGAAATGGTTCCTCGTATATTAAACTTCCTGAGAGTATTCAAAAAAAGCGTGCTTGTATTAATGTAAAAAATTCTGATCAAGCATGTTTTTATTGGGCAATAGTTAGTGCCCTCTATCCAGCTAAAGCACATAAAGAACTCCCATCCTCATACCCATGGTACAGTACAGTACTAAAAACAGAAGACCTAGAGGCACCAATGCCGTTACATCAAATTTCAAAATTTGAAAAATTAAATAATATATCAGTCAATGTATTTGCTTTAGAATTAATAGAAAATAATGAAAAGTCATTTTTCACAGTATATCCAGCTAGATTAACTAAAACAGTCGTTGCCAAACATGTAAATCTTCTTTTAATTCAGAATCACTATTTTCCTAAATTAAACGATTATGAAGCACCTCCAGTGGATAATGATAATTCAGAAATTAAGTACCACTACTGCCACATTACGGATATGTCTAAATTAGTTGCTGGTCAATTAAATAAAAGAAAGGCCAAATTATTTCTTTGCAATAGATGCTTAAATTATTTTTCAACTGAAGGGAAATTGTCGGAACATGAAAAAATGTGTGCAGATATGAATAATTGTAAAATGTCTTTTCCTAAATATGATGCTGTTAGTTTTAAAAATTATACTTATAAACAAACAACGCCATTTGTCATATATGCAGATTTTGAGTGCATGTTAGAAAAAGTTACAGACCTCCAAACATCCTGTTGTACTAAAAAATATCAAAAACATATTCCGTATAGTGCTGGATACTATGTAAAATGTAGCTATGATGAAAAGTTGTCTTTTTTTAAGAGTTATAGAGGCATTGACTGCATGGAGTGGTTTGCTAATGAATTACCAAATTTAGCTCAAAGTATTCATTCGAAAATTAAGAAAATTATACCAATGCAGGAAAACCCGAGTACCAGTAAAGCCACAAGGTGTCACATATGCGAAAAATGTTTTTCTCCTACAGATATCATTGTTAAAGACCACGACCATTTTACGGGGGAGTTCAGAAATTTCGCCCACCAAGCCTGTAATTTAAATTTCAAAAAATTGTTTGTCGTCCCAGTTATTTTTCACAATATGAGTGGCTACGACAGTCATTTTATAATTTCAGAGTTAAGCAAAAAAGGAGATATTAGTCTACTTCCAGTCAATAAAGAAAAATACATTTCATTTACACTTAACGATGCTGTTACTAATATAAAATTTCGATTTATTGATTCATTAAGATTTTTAGGAGCCTCTTTAGATGAATTGGTCTCAACATTAAATAAAAATGACTTTAAAATTTGCAAGCGAGAATTTAGCAGGTTAAGTGACGATGAATTTAAATTAATAACTAAAAAAGGGGTATTTTGCTATGATTTTATTGATTCTTGGGAAAAATTAAACATTACCGATTTACCTCCAATAGAGGCATTTTATAATAAGCTAAACGATACGAATCTTACAGATGAGAAGTATGCTCATGCTAAAATAGTTTGGGATACCTTTAACATTGAAAATTTAGGTCAATATTCAGATTTGTACTTAAAAACCGATATTGTGCTTTTAGCAGATGTTTTTGAAACTTTCCGCAAAAAATGTTTTATAACTTATGGGTTAGATCCAGCCTGGTACTACACAATGCCCGGTTATTCTTGGGATTGTATGTTGAAATACGTGGGGTGTAACCTCGAGTTATTGCGTGACGTTGACATGATACTATTTATGGAGAAAGCAATTCGTGGAGGAATTTCAGTATGTAGCGGTAGAATGTCGGAGGCCAATAATAAGTACATGTCTAATTATGACCCCGCACAGCCCTCAAAATACTTAATGTATTTTGATGTCAATAATTTATATGGGTGGGCTATGGGAGAACCCTTACCCTACGGAGGGTTCGAATGGATGGATGTCAAAGACATTGATGTTATGTCTGTACCTGATGACTCTCCCGTAGGGTACATGTTACAAGTTGACTTGGACTATCCTCGCCAATTACATGATCTGCACTCAGATTTTCCATTCGCTGCCGAACACCGCAAAGCTTTGGGTTCAAATCATACTAAACTAATGACAACACTTTATAATAAAAAAGAATATATCGTTCATTATAGAAATTTAAAACAAATGCTGGCTAATGGGTTAGTTTTAAAAAAGATTCATAAAATTTTGAAATTTAAGCAGTCTGCGTGGCTGCGACCCTACATAGAATTAAATACTCGACTTAGAGCTGCAGCTACGAACGATTTTGGAAGAAATTTATACAAATTGGCCAATAATAGTGTATTTGGAAAGACTATGGAGAATATAAGGAAACATAGAATAGTAAAACTAGTCAGATCATGGAATGGGCGATATGGTGCTAAAAATTTAATTTCTAGTGCCAGGTTTCATAGCAGAAAGATATTTAATGAAAATTTAGTAGCTATAGAACTGATTAAATCAGATCTAGTTTTTAATAAACCCTTATACATTGGCATGACTGTTTTAGATATATCAAAATTATGTATGTACCAATTTCATTACGACTATATGCTTCCAAAATTGGGCGCAGATAAATGTAATTTAATGTATATGGATACCGATAGCTTTATTTATGAACTGTACTGTCATGATGCATATGAGGAAGTAATAAAACAAGATCTATCAAAATTTGATACATCCGATTACGCTGTAGATAATATCTATAATATTCCTCGCGTAAATAAAAAAGTTTTAGGAGTAATGAAAGATGAAAATAAAGGAGAAATTATGACAAAATTTGTGGGATTACGATCAAAAATGTATACTTTTAAAGTTCAATCTGGTCGAATCACTAAAAAAGCAAAAGGGACTAAATATAATATAGTAAAAAATGTTATAAAATTCGATGATTATGTAAACTGTTTAAATGATTTTAAGGAACAAACTGCTACTCAACACTCCATTCGGTCATATAGCCATAACGTCTATAGTATAGAACAAACAAAAATTGCGCTAAGTCCTTATGACGATAAAAGATATTTAATTCCAAATAGTTTTAGAACCCTACCATTGGGACATTACAGTATTTTAGAATAGATTTTTTTTTGTAGATGAATGTTCCATCATTGACCGACCTGTCTATCAAAAAAATCTGTGAAACAACAGTATCAGCATCATATTTCATCGAGCAGTCCCCCTTGCCGTGGACATTAACAAAAATAATATTAAAAAAATTTCCTTTATATAAATGGGAAACGATGATAAGCAGTGCTAAAAATGATCCTATTCCTTCATATAAAGGAATAGAATTTATTGCTTGCTCTAAACACATACCGTCACATTTAAGAAATGTCGTATTAGGAAAGTCAGATTGGGGGAGTATATTTGAAGATGAACACTCCAGTTATTGTGTATGGGCTAATGGATATTATCTTAAGCAGCATCGCCTAAACGTATGTAAATCATGTTTTTTTGCATTCAAAAATGCTCATGAGACCTTAAATAAATTTTTACTGGTGCGTTACGACCATACTCACGAAGTTTATGATGCTGATGATATCGTTGAATGCGTATATCAGCAACCATATTATTGGTGCAATAGTTGCTTTACTCAAGTTTTATTCGATTTAAAAGATTACGAGTCTTGCGTTAATGCATTACATGAAATGCCTAGAAATAACAGGTTTGATGATTCTGAACCAGAAGTCTGAAGTAGGCAGTAATATTGATTCTTTTTTAAGGAACAAACTGCTACTCAACACTCCATTCGGTCATATAGCCATAACGTCTATAGTATAGAACAAACAAAAATTGCGCTAAGTCCTTATGACGATAAAAGATATTTAATTCCAAATAGTTTTAGAACCCTACCATTGGGACATTACAGTATTTTAGAATAGATTTTTATTGCAGAAGAACGTTGAAATGTCTCACAGATGTGTTACACCAGACCTATGGACTCCCGCTAATCTGCAACAAATAGCAGCCAATAAAATTTATTGGGATGTAGTTGATGCTAATACAAAGACATTTACGCTTCCAAGTGGAGAGCAACATCCTCTCCCTCAAGATGTGATTGGTATTGAACGATGGTACAGCAAGCAAGGATGTACCGCGAATTTTAAGATTCCCAAGCAAATACGATTCAGTTTAAACGTAAATTGTATAAGAGAATTAAAACTACAAATTGTGAAGAACTGTGAAAAAGTGATGTCATGCGGGTGTCGAAGATGCGGGGCTCCCTATGGATTCCCCCCAATTTACAAAAAATAGCGAATACAATCCTAAGTAAATTGTCTAAGAGAATTAAAACTACAAATTGCAAATATTTAAAAATTGATTTTTGAGACGAATTATGTTCATAAGCTACTATCTCTCTTTTGTACTAAACGCATAACAATATCCACTTGCTATCTCTCTCTTTCTTGTATATATATTGTAAAATAGTGTGTAATATATATATTATGGTAAAATAAAAACTCTAAATTGGTATTTTTTTTTTATTTATTCAAATCATTAATTACCCTAATTTTATAAAAATAAATGAACTCCCTAAGAGCATTGTTTGTCATATCATCTGACATTATAGAACAAAAAGCATACAATATTTGCAAGGGGTTTAAACTATCTGCAGCATTTTTACAAAAATCTAAAACATTATAATAATATTCACAAAAGTTCAAATTTTCTAACAACTGCATACGAGGCGATAGCACACTAGTGTTAAGTTCAACAATTTGCTTCACTTCTTCTTCATCCATATAGTACTCCACACCATGCTTCTTAACAATAATGAATTTACAATCATCGTAAACTATCGGGGTAACAGTGCAGTATTCTTCGCATGGAAAAGTTGGGTGCATGAGGTCATCAGTTGATTGGAAAAAATCAATTAGTTGTTGTGTAATGATTGAAATAAAGGAATACCATTCGTATGCGCTGAGTGATATTCTGGTTGGTTTATATTGCTGAGATAAAATCACTGCAGGCGAAAATGATCTTGCAGGGCTTATACCACATTGTACTTCATAGCCCGATAACGTGTATTTTGTTGCAAGCAGGTAGAAAACTTCTGATTTGGCGGCAGCCTCATAATTTTCCAAAGCTCTATCTAATTCTTGATTATAGTCTTCGTTGCTAGGCATATCGATGCTAAATTCACAACCACCTGAGGAATACCCACTATCTTGAGAGCCACCTGAAGAATACCCACTATCTTGAGAGCTCATGTTCACTTGTACTGACATTGATACTGAAGCATGAGTTCTTTTATATTCCCCTACTCCTTGTGGTAAAAACAACCTCTTTGCAAAAAATGTATTGCTACGCGGCGGATTAAAAGATAGATCCTCCTAAACTACGTCATTAACGTTAATCCAGCTGTTATGTTTGCTGTCCATACCGAGCCATTTCACATACATCTTATTGCCTTTTCGTCTAAGTACTTTTTCAACCAAGTAAATGTCAGGGTTTAATGTTTTCTGTAATTCTTCTTCGTAAAACCCCCCGCTAATCAGTATACCTTGCATGTCTTCAAGCAAATACGTTATAGGATTTGTTATCTTAACTTTTACAATTTTAAATAATTCCGTCGTCCAATTGGGCGTGTAGGCCTTTTCAAATAAATGTTTTGTCTTTGAGACACGCACAATGTCACCAATTTTATATTTTCTTGGACCAGCAATTTTTAAATGACTATAACTCTTGTTTAAAATAGCTTTTTCGTTGGATTTGTTGACCTGAGATGGTGTGTATCCCGTTTTACTGTGCCTTGTATTGTTGTATTCCTCGGTAATTACAGGTAGAGCTTCTAACCATTTGTATGATCCATGTAAACTGAAATACTTGTACAACTTTGCTTTTAACGTTCTAATGACTCTTTCACAAATGGCGGCTTTTTTAATCGTGTAGGTGCTGTAATGATTAATTTCGTGTTTTTTCATTAAATTTTGAAATTTTCTGTTATAAAATTCTGTTCCCTGATCGGATTGGAGGTTCTTCGGAAGTCGTCGAGTATGGGCGAGAATATCCGAAAATGCTTGAGTAATTTCCTCGCCAGTCTTGGTCTTTAGAGGGCGTGTCCAAACATATTTTGAAAAACAATCAATTACGACTAGTATTAGTTTAAAATTTTTATTTTGGTGTGCGTAAGGACGCATTTCGGCCAAATCCATTTGCCACAAGTCATCGATTCCTTTGATTATTGTTCGTCGACGAGGATAGATTTTTCGTGCTGGTTTATGCAATTCGTTCACCACCTGTTCCTTTTCTGTAGACATTTTCTTATTAACGACCAGCATCTACATCTACAACATGTGTGCGCAATAGATCAATATTACGTACTATATCCTGTAATGTTTGCTCCACTTGTTTTAACCTCTGTTCCATCTTCATATCGTGCATCGTATGGTTTGCAAGTGTTTCTGCAGCTTCTTTTATGCTTTTATCCGCATCCTTTTTTAGTGTATTCACATCATCTTTGATTATTTTTTTCAATTTTTGCTCGAGAAGTGGAACTGTGGTTTTATGAAGCTCTTCTCTTACTTGATTTAGTTCGATCGCTAAATGTGGAACTGTGGTTTTATGAATTTCTTTTTGTACTTCGTTTAGTCCGACGGCTAAATCCTGTATATCATTAGTTTTTTGTTGCAACAACTTATTTATATTGTTCTCCGTATCCTTTTTTAGTGTATTCATAGCATCTGCGATTATTTTTTGTAGCTTTTGCTCGAGCAGTGGAACTTCTTTTCTTACTTCGTTTAGTCCGATTGTTAAATCTTTTATATTAATGGATTTTTGATCTAATATCGCATCATGGGCTTTAATTATTGGAAAGTATACGCTACGCATCTCATTTATTAGATTATCAACGTATTTTTTCGTTGCAGCATCACTATATTCTGATGGGTCCTTAACATTACAAATTTTCACATTTTCGGCATTAATGTTTCCGGCAGGAGTATGTGGAAATGTAACTCGTACTGCCTTTTGGGTGATACTGTTACGAGAGTGATGACCGAATTTGTCGACACTCATAATGGAAATGATGCCATCATTCTCAGTTACTCTATTATATTGGCTTCTTTTAGTTCATTGATGATAGCCACGATTTCGTTGTCGTGAGATGTGTTGCCGGCGTCTTTCGAAGCCACCAAGAGTTTAAGACGATCAACTAACTCATTGACGTCATCCCAATAAATATACTCTAAGGGTGCAGCGTTGTATGTTAAACGAGAGTCATCCAACCCCGTTCCTTTGACCGTAGATGAAGATGCTGACCGAGCTGTTTTCGTTCTGTGGTCGAGTTCTTTTTGTGATCGAGTTGCATGCTTTTTCATTGTTGCATCAGATGGTTTGAATAGAGGTTTAATAATAGCATGATATTTTTCTCCGCTGGAACCTTTAAGGCGTCCTAAGGTATCCAGATGAATCTCTGTGTTAATCAGCAGTGTTTTATACTTCTGTAAATCCTCATCATTATACTGTTCTGGGTTTGGGTTGGCATAAAATAAAAGGTGATATAGGCCTGGCGTACCACTTAACCTACGTTCTTCAAAATCCCGTTCTCGAATTATTACTATGTCTCCATTGTCTTTGTCAAAGTTTATTCGACGTTTTCCCAATATCCAGCCACTAATACTATCGTAAAATGGACCATAGTTTTTATCGATTTTATCGTCTTTTATCAAATATTCTTTTATGTACTTGTGACTTATTGGAGGATAGTGGTCGATATATTCGTCTGTGGCGTCCATCGGAATCTCGTTAGAACCGGAGATTGGCTCTTGAATGTTTTCATCAGATGCCTCGGGTGCATCAAGAAATACATCCTCATCCTCCTCCTTTTTCACCTCTTCTTTTTTAACATGTCCAAACTTGTTAGTGATAGTATGATGTAACGTTTTTGATGATTGAGCAATATCCTTGAGAGGCTTCGAGATTGGTTTAAAAAGTTTATTTAGTGACTCATCTTGATCTGTTCTACCTAACTTCAATGCCAAATATTTTTTGCGAATTGATCTAGCCAATTCGGTAACTTTCTTCTTGCGAAGGGCAATGGCGACCGTATCATCTGGCATTTTGCTGGCGACTAAACAAACACCTTACAATTTTATATATTTATCAAATCCTTTGCGATATCGTCCATTGTTGAGAGCAAAATCTTTCATAATTACCACAGTACCATACCTATCTCTCCAACATTCTGAACACATTTTTTTAAATTCATCAAATGACATGTCTGGCGATACGTGTTCATCAAATATATGTTTCAAATTTATCTCGTCTTGCTTGAACAGCACAATCATGTTACAATTGTCTCTTATTAGCTGCTTAGGTATTTTTGAATATGTTTGGCATAAGTAAGCCGCATCGATATCTTTATGTCTGCACATGGAATAATACTCACGAATCTTGTGTTGGCCATCACATGCGACATCGTCAAATAAAAACACAGAGTTTGGTTGAGCTTTGTTGGGATCAATAATTTCTTCATTGTCTTTAAATGGAAAATACCCTACACCTTTGACTTGCGCTAATGCATCTCGCAATAGTTGGTATTTCGGTTGAAAGAGGGATTTTGAATAAACATAGACATTTTTAAACTTGACGCCATTTGGACTAAATAAAAGTGATAGCATGGCGTTAGTTTTTCCACATCCACTTGGACCACAAATAATGGCTCTGAATGAGTTTGGTAATAATTTTCCATGTTTACTGTTGGTTGCTTTCTGTACAATATCTAGATTATCAATTGGTAACGTCTGCTCTTGTTGAATGACTCTCATCGTGTGTTAAACATAGTAAAAATATGAACAATATATTACCAATGTCACCAAATGCATGACCATCAGTCCAATGTTGGTGTTCAAAGGGGAAGGTCTTTTGAACTCTCTAATTAATAAACTTCCAGTTGAGCTTCATATTCCTGGTTATCAGTATTGTGGACCTGGAACAAAACTAAAAAAACGTCTTGCACGCGGAGATCCGGGAATTAATCCTTTAGACGCAGCTTGTAAACAACACGATATCGCTTATTCGCATCATACATCTCTCGAAGAACGTCACAAGGCCGATAAAGAATTGGAAGATAGGGCTTGGGAGCGATTCAAGTCTAAGGACGCTAGCTTTGGCGAAAAAAGTGCTGCTTTACTTGTAACCGGTGGAATGAAAACGAAAAGAAAGTTGGGAATGGGATGTCCTCGCCGACGTGGAAGAAAGGGACGTTATTCTTTCAATCGGGATGTGGTACCTAAAATTGCAAAGTCCATGAAGAGAGGAGCATCGTTAAGAGATACTGCTTTGACAGCTGTACGAATAGCAAAATCGGTAATTAAAAAACTTGGTGGACGAAAAACAGTTGATCTTCCACGAGTGTTGCCACTAAAATCTGGAGGTTTCCTACCCCTCATACCCCTATTTGCAGGTCTTTCTGCATTGGGGGCTTTAGCCGGTGGTGCAGCAGGGGTGGCGAAGACTGTGGTTGACGCAAAGAACGCCCAAAAGAAATTGGAAGAGGATATGCGTCATAATAAGGCGATGGAACACATCGGCTCAGGTCTGTACTTGCGTAAGAAACCAAGAGGCGGATTCGGTTTGTATCTGAAAAAAAACTTCCAATAAAGCTACCCAATCGTCCGCTGTACGACTTAGAGATTGCGCATTACGCGAAAACACTTAAAATCCCACATTTTCGAGGTGTTTTCATGAATGACACTCTGCCTAGACACGGTCCTCGAAAACGTGAATGCGCAATAGTTAATCTAGATGCATCATCACACAGCGGAACACATTGGGTAGCATATAGAAAGATAAACAACGACGTAGAGTATTTCGATTCATTTGGTAATTTGAAGCCGACCAAAGAACTTGTTAAATATCTAGGTACACATACAAAAATTTTCTATAATAACCATCAGTATCAAACCTACAATCAAATCATTTGTGGACATTTATGCCTAAAGTTTTTATATAATGGAGCATATTAAAGGCATGGAACTGCTTCTGGACCATATGTTTCACAAAAAACGTTTTGAAGGATTCAGTGAAGAAGAACTAAAATTAATACCGCTAGATTATATTATACGAACTGTAGAACCTATAGAATTGTTATATATATGGCATAAATTGCCTGGGGAATATCGACAAGAATTTAACCTGCAGATACTACTTCCCTGCTTCGTGCATTACAACAGACCTGATTGGAGGACTCATTGTGATGGCCCACCCGGTTCTCAAGCATCTTGCCATTTATGTAAACTTGCTTTAGAACAAATAAAAAAAATGTGAATAAATTTGTTTTTTTACTGTATATAAACCTATTAATCTCTTGACCTGAATCAGTCATCATGTCGCAGTTGTTGAGAGTAAACAGCACGAATAACATATTCTCGTTTCAACCTCCCACACCGATCGTATTAGATCCGAAAAAAGATTACGAAATAGCTCTTCGATTTTTCCATTCTTACAACAGTATACCAAACATCGAAAATTGCAAGTTTTATTACTACGATGTCAATAACCGAGTGCAACATTTTGATTTCCCCGATGGATGTTATGAAATTATCGATATTGAGGAATACATACAAAAGAAATTGGGGGCTGCCAATACATCTAAACCTGACATGATATTTAGTCTAAAACCTAACCACAATACGTTGCAGTGCGAAATCTTCAGTCAATTTAAAATTTCATTTCAACCAAATGACAGTCTTGGTACAATATTAGGGTTTTCTCCCGTAATACTAAATCCTAGACAGACACATTCTTCAGATCTACCTGTTAGGATTATTAAAGTATCTAGCATACGCTTTGAATGCAACATTAGTACCGGAGCCTTTGACGGTAACAGACCTGCTCACACGCTCTACGAATTTGTCATACAATCAAATCCTGGGTACGCAATTGACGAAACCCCTCACAATTTGTTGTATTTACCTGTTGTGCCACAGCGTGAAATTACCAATATCACTGTGTTGGCTGTCGATCAAGAAGGACGACCTGTGAACTTTAGAGGAGAAGAGAGCACATTGGTGCTGGAACTTAGATCAAAAAGCAGATGGGATTAGTAATAGAACAATCTACCCAGAGAACGCCATTAGTTGTGCAACCATCTCAGCAGCAATATCTTAAACAATCTGCCTACAGAACACCATTAGTTGTGCAACCATCTAAGCAGCAACATCTTACGTCCGCAAACAAATTGTTTTTACAAACGTTGGGTTTTAAACTGAAAAAATGACTACAATGTATGGAAAGAGAGCGCGTTCAAACAACATCACAATGCCTCCAATATTTGATATTTATCGTAAGCCAATATTTGATGAATCGATTCGAAAGGCTGAATACCGAACTTATGCACCATTCATCAAATCATTCAACTGCAATGATATTGTCGAATTTAGCATTAATCAAGTTGACTCGTTTTTTGCAATGAGCGAAACCTTGTTATGCATTAAAGGATCACTCGAAATAACTGGAAATGGTGGCGTCAAACTAGCAAATAATGTGGGTGCCTTCCTTTTCGATTCGTGTACGTACAGCGAAAGCGCAAGGGAGATGGAAACAGTGCGGGATCCTGGCATCGTAAGTGCTGTACGTGCCATGACATGTTATACGCAAGAAGATTCTAATTATATGGTTATGGCTGGATGGAATTACCCTAAGGATCCAATTCTAAACGCTGCAGATCATTCATTCAGCATACAGATGCCTCTTAAGCATGTTTTCAACATTTTTAATGATTATCCATTGATTACGTGTGGTCGTCAAACAATAAGACTAGTTCGAGCTCGAAATGATAACGATTGCATAGTTATTACAGAAAAACAAAACGCTGACAAAACTACAACTGTTACAACCGCTAAGATTAACATTACCAATATTGAGCTTAGAGTGAAGCACATATTCCCCAATGATGATATTAAATTGGAACTCATGAAATCTATTCAACAAGATCAACCTATAGTTATTCCGTTTAGAAAGTGGGAATTACATGAATTACCTGCTATTACGAGAGGTGCCAGGCGTGAAGTTTGGGCTGTTAAAACTAGCACATCAGTTGAAAGACCTCGTTATGTTATTGTTTTCTTTCAAACCAACAAACGCGACAAGATTACAGCTGATCCTACTTTATTTGACAATGTCAACATCCAAAGTATTAGATTATCGTTAAATGGAGAATACTGGCCAAACGAGAGAATGCAATTGGATTTTAGCAAAACCGATTACAATGAAGCCTATTTTAACTATACCGAATTTTATCCTAGCTACATACATTCCCAACAAAAACGACCTCTACTCGATTTCTCAGCTTTTAAGAATCGTGCATTGTTCGTTATCGATTGTTCGAAACAAGAAGAAAGCATGAAAGCATCCACCGTTGACGTAAAACTCGATATTGAAGCGAATAACGGTTTTCCCGACAATACCAAGGCCTATTGTATTATTATTCACGACTGTGTAATGGAGTACTTCCCTCTCACCGAAATTGTAAAAAGTCTAAATTAGATGCATGAGGTGTCAGTAGTACACGAGCAATCATCATGAGAATAGCATTCGTAGATATTCAGGGATTCGTTGTGGATGGGTGGTTTGTTCCTAAAGAACTTTCCATTGAAATAGGTTATAAACGAAGTCATTACATCTTTTTGCCTCCGAAACCATTCAATGCGCTAAGTAATGTGGATAAGAAGACCGCATCATACGTGGAGAAGAATCTGCTAGGCATCCGGTACTCTGATGGAGAAGTTGAACTATCTGAAATAAATAAGATACTGCAAACCGAGTTGTTATATACAGCTGACTGTATCTACGTTCGAGGGAAACAAAAAGCAGAATATTTGGATAAGAAACGCCACGTTTTTGGAATTTTTCCTCATATTATTGATGTTTGCAAGTTCGATGGTACGCCTCGTGCTGCTGGAAATCTTGGTTTTACTGCAAACCCCCCATGTCATGCCGCTGGATTATTTTCATGTGCAGAAACAAATGTGAATCGCCTGCGTGACTGGTTTGTCAATAAAATAATGCCAATGTAATTTTTCTGTGTACAAAATAAATATTTTTTAAAGTTATGGGTTTTTTATTTAAACGCCTTATTTATTGATCAAGTCTTATATTACATGATGATTCAACCATGACAATAAGGCCTACGCGACATTTCACGAGCCCACGTGACGTTTTGACGTGACGTTTTTACGTGCTTTGACGTGACGTTTTACGTGACGTGCTTTGACGTGACGTTTTACGTGACGTGCTTTGACGTGACGTTTTCACGTGCTTTGACGTGACGTTTTACGTGACGTGCTTTGACGTGACGTTTTCACGTGACATTTCACAAGCCTACGTGACGTTTTGATGTGACGTTTTTACGTGACGCGTTGACGTGCTGTGTTCCTTTTTAGTTCTTTTAATAAAAAATTGCATTATGTTGTTGTTTTATTTAAATTCGAAAATTACCAGCCGCGCGCTTCGTATCTACGAGATCCGCGAAAAACTTAAGGTACCGACCGCGCATCTGCTTCGCGTTCCGCGAAAAATTAAGGTACCGATCGCACATCTGGTATCGCGCACCGCTGCGCCGCTGTGTTCCTTTTAAGTTCTTTTAAAAAATTGCATTATGTTGTTGTTTTATTTAAATTCCAAAATTACCGCGCGCTTCGTATCTACGAGATCCGCGAAAAAGGTACCGACCGCGCATCTGCTTCGCGTTCCGCGAAAAATTAAGGTACCGATCGCACATCTGGTATCGCGCACCGATCGATCAGCGCTAGAACGCCGTCACATCGGAACGCGCCCCATCGGACGTCGTCACATCGGAAAGCGCCCTTTTGACACTATGCCGCCATGTTTTTTTGTATTCGTTATCTCCCGCCCATTCCAACGAGCCGTCGTACGTTTAAATCGGACCAATAGCAGCAGAGATACCATGTTTCTCTCTCTAACACACATACTTTCCTATATCAGCTGTGACATCACATACCTCTCTCTCTAACACACAGAATTCCCTATATCTGTAGTGACACCCGTTTAGATCATCTACTGAGGACACACACAAGATTCTAGCAAAATTTCAATTTTCTGTAACTTCTCGAGTTTTTGAATTACAGCAACGAGTTTTATGTCATTGGAAAAACAATTTTACATTCTTTCAAAATATGTAAAAATATATAGGGCATATGTAAAAAATTAAGATTTTTTTTTTCATTTCCGGTTAAACCGGAAGCCATTTTGTGGATAAAATTTATTGTGCTAATAGATAACAAAGTACTATATACGTTTGCCAAATTTCAAATTTTAGTTTCTATTACAGAGGTAGTTACGGGCACTCGAATATTTTTTATAAAAAATTCGTAACTCCCCTCCTATGAGGAGTTAAGAAATCTGACCAATGTTATTCAATTTACTGATAGGATATCAAAAATATATCAAAAAATAAACAAATTCCTTGTAGTCATTTTTGAGAAATTTTAGTTCAAATTTACGTCAAATTTTGACCCCTTAAATATAGGCAACCCATAACTTTTTCTGAAAAACGATAATATTCTTGTTATAGCCCCATCTCTAGGCTATATAAATGTTTTTTCAAATTAAATTTATCTTAAACAAGTTTTTAGATTGGTAGGGAAATGTATCGGGTGGGCGGTCGGCCATGCTGGCCGCCATTTTGGATTTGGAAACGTCAAATTCCGTATTTCTATTTACCTATCGATGAGCTAACTTTAAGTTAAATTTCATTCGTTTCGGTCAAAATTTGCAAAAATGGGCCCCAAATAACCCCCCTATTTCGGCCCCCCTTTGAGAGGTTTTTTTCAAAAGCTTAGTTTCTCGACAAAATTCTCTTAAACTTACTCATACCGAATTTCATCGAAATCGGTCCAGTAGTTTTTGCTGGGCGGTGGCGACATACGTACGTACGTACATACGTACGTACATACGTACATACTTCCGACATGTTTTTTTATTTGCTTTTTAGACTCAGGGGGACTCAAAACGTCGAAAAAAAAATGAAATCTGAAAAAAAAAATTTTTGCACGATCCTATAACTTCATCTATTATACTCATACTGCGTATGTAGTACGATAAAGTAAAAAATCTGATTATTCCCTATATATTTTTTCAAATTTAGAATATGGCAACAAGGGGAACATTACGTGCATTCGTTATTGTTTGACGTGCTCTTTACCAGTCTCTTAAAAGCAAATATTTGACTGGTCTGTTGAATGACATTTGGATTTGGCTGTCAGCAGCCATTTAAATAACAACTTGTCATCTTAATACTAAAACATCGTTTTGTTTTTCAGAAATTATACTGATGGAATGGAAGTTGATGAATCTAAAGTGCGGGTGCCTTCAATATACTGGATACCGATTGTGCTGTGCATAGCTATGCTCTTCATTGCCGATGTCTTCCAAATGCAGTATTTTACGTTACAGTTCAGCAAACCCATTTTCAGCAATGTTTCGTTCGATGACAGAGCCTTCACCATATACACACCAGGTTGCAAGATACCATACATGGATCCGTTTGACGCTCACATAAAACCATTTCTAGAAACACCGAAACCAGCAAAATGCAACAAAGGAAAACCAGCTTTATTTACGACTAACCTGACTGCTGTTTATTTAGTTCAGTCTTCATTGTCTTCTTACCAGTTGAATGACACGACCAGTTTGAATTGCTGCTATGCCCCTTTCAGGAGGAGAGAACCGGGAAAAGGAGAATCTGATGATAAGTTTAAGTTAGAACCTAAGTGTAAGTCTTTTAGCGAGAGTGCCATTATTACGGATGAATTTATCCAAGTAACTTGTAGAGTCGACAATACTACAATATACAAAGATACTTTTGCTTTTGTACCGATAAAAACTAACTTTACTACAAACGATATTACTCCTAAGCCAATTAATGTTCTCGTTATAGGATTAGACGCTGTATCTAGATTGAATTTGCATAGGCAAATGCCCAAGACTGTCAAATATTTAAAAGAACAAAAGGCTGTAGAACTACTAGGATACAATAAAGTAGGTGACAATACTTTTCCAAACTTGATTCCAGTGCTGACTGGATCGTACGAAAGTCAATTGGTTAAGACCTGTTGGCCTAAAACCAGCGAACGATTTGACAACTGCACGTTTATCTGGAATCGTTACAAAAAAGAGGGCTATGCCACATCATTTGGAGAAGATTCTTCATGGATGGGTCTCTTTAACTATATGAGGCGAGGCTTTCGAAAACAACCCACAGATTATGCCTACGGGTATTTTAACAGGTATAGCGAAAATTTAATAGGCAATTCCCATAACATGAATGTTTATGAATGTGAAGGTGCTCGACTTATTTTTAAGGATTTCCTTGATTATATTAGCAGATTCGTCACAACAATGACTAGTAACAACATACCTTATTTTGGGTTCTTTTGGGGAGCTAGTCTCTCACACGATTATCTCAACAAACCCAAATTAGGCGACCAGTATTATTATTCCTTCTTTAAAGATTTGAAAGACCGAGGATACTTAAATAACACAGCCGTATTCTTTATAAGTGATCATGGAATAAGGTGGGGATCAATTAGGCAAACTTTCCAAGGAAGAATGGAAGAACGGCTACCGTTTGTGCACGCGCTCATACCTGAGTCTTTCCAGAAAAGGTATCCTACAGCTTTTAAGAATCTACAACAGAATTCAAAAAGACTGACTACTCCATTTGACTTACACGACACATTTTTAGACTTACTTGAACCTTCTAAGCGACTATCGCTGCAATCGAACAAATCAAGCAGAGCAGTAAGCCTTTTCAAACCGATTAGTAAGGAAAGAACTTGCAAAGATGCAGAGATCGCTAGCCACTGGTGTACTTGCCAGCAAAGTACGGAGGTGAATACCAACGACACCATGGTTGAGAAAGTAGCCCAAGCAGCGGTACTTCACATCAACAAGCTGCTCGAAGGCTACGCCCAGTGCGCCAAGCTAGTCTTGGATGATGTTCTAAACTCGAGGGTGATGACGCACTCTTCTGAGATCAAAGGCTCGAATATGATGAAGGATTATTTGATTACCATCAGAACTTTGCCCGGTGAAGCGGTGTTTGAAGTCACTGTCAGGTATACAGAGAAGACAAAGACGTTTGAAGTTATAGGGACCATCAGTAGGTTGAATCTCTACGGAAAGCAGAGTGCTTGCATTACTGACTTTCATTTGAAGCTTTACTGCTACTGCAGAAATATGCTGTGATAATTAGGTTTTTGTTAGATTTATAAATGAATTTTTATATGTTAAAGATCTCTTAGAAATAGGGTTCTAAAACTGTTGACTTGTTGCATGTTTGAGTTAAATGTTATGTTTCTATAGGATTAGCCACAGTTATTTTGTATATATGTTACAGTTCAAGTTGATTATCCAGTTGGAGTTGACTCCAACTAGTTGGAGTCAACTCTAACGGCTGGTTTCAGTAAAAGTTGATTATAAATATAAAATGAAGATTTATATTCAACATTTACTAGTAAAAGTAGACTCCAACTAGGAAAAGTATACTCTTCCCAATGCCATTTAGTAAAAGTTGATTCTGATTCACACAAACAGCCGATTCTAGAAATTAAATGTTACTGAATATGTTCCAATTAGTCTAGGCTGTATCGTCGCCCCCGTTAGGTAAATTACTCCGATTCGAATTTTTTGCACAAACTTACTCAAAAAGAGGTCCTTATAAAAAAATCTACTGGGTGCCAGGCAGTACCTTGATCGATAAATTGTTTAAACAATTTTTTTAGACAAATTCACAAAAATAATTTTTTCACTTCGGACAATTTTTTTTAGATCATTTGGGTTATTCTGAGCAAAATAAATAAAAAGTATTTTGTGATTTTTCTCTAAAATTGATTGTTGTCGAGTTATACGCGATTTAAAATTTGAAAAATGCGAAAATAGCCATTTTCAAGGATTAATAACTCGGTTAAAATCCATTATTATGAAAGTCAGAAAGTGACCAAATCAAAGTTTATAGCCCCCTCTACAAGATCCAGCAGAAATTTTTGTCACTATTTTATTACTAAGCTTTATCTTTAATTATTAACAATGAGCGCTAAGTGCGTATTAGGCGGCCGTCAATGGTGAGTGCTACAGAGATGCACTATTCCAGCCGTCCAATGGTGAATCTCACTCGCACTCACATTGACGGCCGCCTCAATACACGGTTAGCGCTCATTGTTGATAATTAAAAATAATATCTTATTAATGAAATAATGACAAAAATTTCTTCAGGATCTTATAGAGGTAGCTTTAATCTTTGATTTTTTTTAGTTTCTGACTTTCATAATATATAATATCGTCTGGCATTTTTGCCTTTCGGACAGTTCTGGCGCCAATTACATCTTTAACCCTGTTTCAAGTAACTAGTGTCGATGTACACTAGCCCAGGGGGACCGACGGCTTAACGTGCTCTCCGAGGCACGGTGAGACGGCTCGTGTCATTATTGAAAATGAAAATGGTTTGTCTTTAGCAGGGCTCGAACCCACGTGCACTGGCGTATGAGGCCAGCGATTATGCCGTTACACCACGGCCGCTCGCTCGACTTTCACAATAATTATCTTTAACCGAGTTATTAAACCTTGAAAATGGTTATTTTGGCGTTTTTCAAATTTTAAGTCGCTAATAACTCGACAACAGTCAATTTTAGAGAAAAAAAGGCCCAACCGATCTAAAAAAAAAATTTGTACGAAGTGAAAAAATTATATATTTTTGTGAATTTGTTTAAAATCATTGTTTATCGCCAAACTTCACTAAAATCATTCATTATTGTACTCATTTGCCCTCATTTTCGGCAGTAAAGTAATACTTTGTTGTATTGAAAGAAGAATGTTACTTTACCTGCCGCGATAATTAATCAAATTACCCGAGATTGAATGTAAGTGGTCAATGGCAGCAATCGATTATTTATTTGAGTTAAATTAAAATTTATTTACTTTAATTATTAAAAATATTGTACAAAATTTTTCTTATTAATAAAATTTATGTCAAAAAGTAAAATTCTGTAGTGTTTCGCAATTATATTAATACAAAATAAATCAAATCTTTACAGATTTAGTAATTCGGTAGGTATACAATATTGATAACTATCGATTAAACATCAAAACCGGCCATCATGCAAAAGGCATCTGTCATTACTGTCATTACTGTCATACGAATTTTTTATTTCGTCTATAATTAAAAAAATTTCCTCAAAGTTGTAAGTAAGTGTTAATGTTTTTTATGATTGACGATACAATTTTGTACGCACCACCTCAATACTCTTCATCGAACGCGTCTGTTCCTCTGCTCGTAATATCAGACTCGTTCGATAAAGAGTCACTTTACTGACTGACTTTACTGAAATTGGTTAAACAATTTTTCGACCGCGGTACCGCGTGACACCCTGTGTATTTGTTATAAGGATTGTTATACGGATGTATTTCTTTGAGTAAGTTTGTGCAAAAAATCGAATCAGAATAATTTACCTAACGGGGGCGACGTTACAGACTATACTAATAAGTAGTTGAAACGATCAAAACAAAGAAACGCTCACTCATCAAAAATGCACTTGAGATTCTCGTATAATCAACATTTACTGAATCGATCCAGGAAGAGTCAACTCCAACTAGTAAAAGTTGATTTAAATTTTTAAAATCAACTTTTACTGCCCGTTTCAGTTGGAGTTGACTCCAACTAGTTGGAGTCAACTTTAACTGAGAATCAACTTGAACTGTAACATATGTAATGTTCTTGAACTCCAAGTGGAGCATAGAGCTTCAGTGAAAACGCGCCATCGGGTTCTATTTTGAACTAAGGCCTTCACCTCATTCCAAGACTTTCCTTGACCTCTTGTCTCGTCCATGATGGATCTTCTCCAAGTTTGTGCTGGGCGACCTCTTTTTCTTTTCCCTTGGGGATTCCACTCTAGGGTAGTCTTTGCAATACTGGATCTATTTTTTCGGAGTGTGTGACTATCCAACCCCATTTTCTGGATTTTATTTCATTTTCTACCCGCTTTTGTTGGGTCAGGTGTAGTAGATCTTCGTTTCCGATGATGTTTGGCTAGAAAATACGAACAATTCTTCATAGACGTTTGCTAACAAAGACCTACAGTTAGTCTGTAAGGGTTTTTGTCACATTCCAGGTTTCACTTCCATAGAGTAGAACAGAAATGACGTTTGACTGAAAAATTCAGATTTTTGTCCTTGTAGAATACTCGCCAAACCTCCAAACAGGGTTGAGCATGCTGTATGCTTGTTGAGCTTTTCGTATCCTCATACAAATATCGTCTTCTGTACCTCCGTATGATACTTCCAAGATACGTAAAGTTTTCCACATTTTCAATCTGCATGTTGTCGATAGCAAATAACGTTTCGTTCATTGCATTTATTATATGCAGATATTGTATCCCTGCAGAGTATTATATGTAGCTATTGTATTGTATGCAGATGTTATAGACGGAAAGCTAGAGCCGAAAAATCATCGTCATAAGTAATATGGAGTTTTTCCTGTGAAATGTGTCCATTGTATATTGACAATTATGACCCCTTTCAGGCTGACACCTCAGTGGATACAGGAAGTAGCAATAAGGGATGAAAGGGGAGAGTTAGTGCAGTCATTAAAGGTTTTCACCTCCTATTTTGTTAAACATCCATCGATTTGCATGAAAATTGGTGAGTAGTTAGAGCATACCTCAAGAAACAAAACTGATTTGGTGCCAACTTGCACTTTTACCCTGGTGGTGAATACCACCCCTTCCCGCGGGTGAAAACTATTTTATTAAAAATAACCTCGATAGAGGGACAAATTTTAAGTAAAATTTGTTATATCATGTTATTAAAATAAATCAATACTTTTTGAGTTATTAAACATCAAAGATTTGTCTATTTAAGAGCATATGCGTGAAGTTACGGATGATAAGATGAACATATTAATTAATAGGGAACTTGCACATTTTTTTATTAGATAATAATGTTCAGTTTTGTTTAAAAATGAGATTTCCAAAATTTCACGCTTCAAAAATTCGTAATAACTTAGAAATACATATTTAAAGTCTTCTGCGGTATAAAATAGTTCAAACGGCCCGTGGCGTCACATACATTTGCATTAGTTTTGATTATGGTTATATTTCGCTGTGTCTAGGTACACGCTAACGTGTACGAAAATAAAAAAAGTTAGGTAGACGCGAATTAAACTTTATCAAGCCAGTGACATCATTATTTAGCTTGCGCAGTGACTATATATTTTGGTACATGCTATTATTTTGATATGTTTAGTGTTTGTTTAATAGAAAAATATTTGTTAAGGGAAGGGAAGCAGAACTATTCAGATGTTTCAAACTTAATTGTAATAAATCAATGTATATAAATATAAAAGTATATATTTAGGTTAGCAAAATAATTATATGTATTTAGTTGACATGACATGTAAGTACAAAATATTGTTAAAATAATTTTTATACGTAAGTGAATTATTATAATCAACTATTCTAAATACAAAATAAGCCACAATTTAACTAAAAAAATTATTTTATTAACGTTTCGACGTCCAAATCGGATGGCATTGTCAAAATTCAAAAATTAGTCAGATTAAATAAATTATTAGAAAAAATTTTTTTACTATGCAACAACATTTTTGTTTAATTTAATAATATTTTGTATTTTGACAACGACATCCGGTTTAGACGTCGAAACGTTAATAAAATCAATTTTTTAGTTAAATTGTGGCTTAGTTCCCATTAAGAATAGTTGATTACAAAAATGCCACAAAGATAATAGCTTCAGAACAAGTTAATTATTATTGTGAAAGCTTTAGGTCTTCCTTTTATTTTAATCTTGGACGGTAATACTATTTCATTTACAACTAAAAAAATATATATTAATTTATAGTCTCTTATCTTTTTCGTACTGTTTTAAAATGTTCTTAAACCCATTAAAAGAACTAAATAATTTTCCACACTCGATAGTTAATTTAAAATCAAACACTAAACAAATAAAAAATAAGCAATCACTGACACTCTAACTTTTTTATTTGCGTACACGTTAGCGTATACCTAGACACAACCTAATATTTAGGTATATTCTTCTTCTCCTTCTTTAGTTTATTGGCCTCCACCTACTTGGGTATTTGGGCCAGCTCATCGTCGTGGAATAAGTCAAAAATATTTATATTCTAATGACATTTATCGTATGTCATTGTAATAATATATACCAGTTTGTTAAAATTGGAGTTTTATACTGTTTTTGAAGGAAAGGAACGAAGGTTTACTATTTAAAATAAAACCATTTTGTAAAAGTAGAAATTTTCTATGAATAGTTCAAACGATCAAAAACACTTGTAACGTCACATAAATGTATTTTCTACTGACGTTTATAACGTCTAATTTAAAATTCTGTTTACTTTATTGGAAAAATGTAAACGTAAAACCAAGTGACTTCACGACGCGTTTTGGACCACTTGTTTTAATTTGAATTTTTAATCGTCTTTAGGGGCCAAACGAAAGACAAACAAAACTTTTCTATCTTTGATACATGTTTTAAATTATGTTCTGTTGTGATTTATAACATTTTTTTCGAATTTAAAAATTTATGCAAGTTCCCTATTGTATGTTAGTAAAATATTATTTTTATATTATTTCGATATTTAATTGAATTTTTCTATCAATATAAACTGAATATGTCCAGAAACTGGGGGTGTCCAATAATGGGTACATTTGACATATTCGAATACGCTTTTGCTAAATTTATAATATCGAAATAATATAAAAATAATATTTTAGTAACATACAATTAATTAATATGTTCTTTTTATCATCCGTAACTTCACGTATGTGCTCTTAAACAGACAAATCTTTGATCTTTAATAACTCAAAAAGTATTGATTTATTTTAATAACATGATATAATAAATTTTACTTATAATTTGTCCCTCTATCGATTTGTGGGGTTATTTTTAATAAAATAGTTTTCACCCCAGAGAAGGGGTGGTATCAACCCCCAGGATAAAAGTGCAAGTTGGCACCAAATCATTTTTATTTCTTGGGGTATGCTCTAACTACTCACCAATTTTCGTTCAAATCGATGGATGTTTAACAAAATAGGAGGTGAAAACCCTTAAAGACTACACTAACTTTCCCCTTTCATCCCTTATTGCTACTTCCTGTATCCACTGAGCTGTCAGCCTGAAAGAGGTAATAATTATCAATACCCAATGGACACATTTCACATGCCAAACTCCATATTACTTATGACGATGATTTTTCGGCTCTAGCTCTTAGACTATTATCCCTATAAAATATGTAATTGTCCTTATTAACTGTAGTTAATCCCATATAAACATAACATCTATCTCTTAGAAATGTTATAGCGAAGATTTTAACGAATGGGTTTTAACGTAGGTTTGAATGGGGTTGAGCGGGGGAAGATAATTACTAGAAATGAGCAATAGCTTGGTTCGGGAGCAGAAGTAACTACATATAAAATTAAATGTACAGAAGAATTCAAATCGAGTGGAGGAAAATTTCAAAAAAATCCATTTTTGGATCCGTTTAGAAAATAAAATGAATGTATTGCATGTACGTACAACTTGGCAAATTTGACTTTGTCTCTGAGATGCGCAAACAAAGAACGGAGAGAGTGACATGAGTGAGTTAGATAGCAGAAAGGGATCTAAACGTCGCATAATTTTAGATATTCAAATATTTTAAAAAAATTATGAGAATTGGTTTAGTTCTAAACAGATGTTGTTTTAAGAATTTTATAAGAGATTTTTATTTACATCTTTTGATACAAAGTGAAATTCGTTTAATATATAAATAGACCAGGCCTAATCTGTAAAAAACGTGTATTTTTGGATGTGAGAGTTGGCATTCGGATTTTTGCAGATAAAATTAGGTGACACCTTCAGAATAATAATTGCTCCTTCTCAAATATGCCCGGAACATTAATAAAAAAATTAAGATATTTAAAAATTTCGAGAAACATCGATTTTTTTCTGCTTTCTTTGCTTATAACTTTAAAACGGTTCGTTTTGGAACAAAGTCGTAGAGAAATAAAATAAAGATAATTGAATTTTGTATAATATACGACTGGTCAAAAATATTTTAAGATATTACCTTTTCTGCAATATAGCAATAAATACAAAATAAGGGGGCAAAATACGCCTGTTGTTATTCAATGTTTGTTAACCACTTTGGTGGCACTTAGAACCTTAGTAATTCGCTTATAAAATTCTTATAACTTAATTAAATGGTCTACCAAATTTCATTAAAATTGACCTAATAGTTTTTGCATAATAAATTTGCAATGTAAATGTTTTTAAAAAACTTCAAATTTTTTTAAATCTCTCTGAACAAAAAGGAGACCATTTAGAAGTTGGCTAATTTTTTACATATAAAGAGGTGCTCTACCTATCTAATACACTTTACAGAATCGCATTATTTAAGGGGCCTCATCAATGTTTTAAAATTATTAACAATTTTTTGGCTTATAAACAAATAGCTTTGTTTAATAATAAAAAAATTAATTTTTAGCAATGCAAATAATTAAAACCGGTATAATTTGACTTAAACTTTCAAATGCTGTCGGCAGAATTGCTATTTTATTTTTTAATCAAAAGTTGTTCTCGTTCAAAAATTGCAATTTTTCGATTTTTTGAATGTTGCACCGCGTTTATCTCGAAAAATATGCATCCTACGAAAAAACTTATAGAACATTTTTTTGCTTAGAATTACCCAAGAAACACAAGAAAATGTTTTATTTTGCGAAAAGTCGATTTTATGTAATTCCTCAAGTTCTTTGTTTATAACAATCTTATTGACATCCGGATCAACTGTTACCCAAAAAATTCGTTCTACGGGTCAAAATACATAAAAAAAACTTGGGTAAGTCCATCTAAATAAAGGAGCCCGTAGCACCCCCTCCTGGACACAGCACTAATTTGTTTATAAGCCATCCGATTTCAATTCTGTAAAGTGCATTAGATAGGTGGAGTGCTTCTTTATGTGTAAAAAAATTGACAAATCTTTGTATGTGTTAGTTTTTGTTGTGCTAGATTTAAAAAAAAATTAATCTAAAAAAAAAAGTTCTTCTTCTTCTTCTTCTTCTTCTTCTTCTTCTTCTTCTTTTATATAGGCAGTACTGCCTGTTTTTTTTCAACGGTGCCTTTCATTCTGCCCCTAAGTTGTCATTCCATCTTTTCCTTGGGCGTCCTATACTTCTCCTGCCTAACGGTGACTTCTCTCTGGCTATTCTTACTATCCTTGATTCAGACATCCTGCTTATGTGTTCATTCCACTCTTCTTTTCTGTTCTTTACCCAGGTATTTATATTGTCTGATATGTCCACATATGCGTCTGATTTTCTCACTTCTTACCCTATCCTGTAGTCCTTTTCCAGCAATCCTTCTTAAGATCTTCATTTCGTTGGTTTCCAGATGTCTTCGTGTTTTGCTTGTATCTGGTCTTGTTTCGGCCGTGTAAGTCATAACTGGCCTAATAACTGACTTATATATTCGGGCCTTTGTTTCCAATCTTAGGTGTTTGTTTTTCCAAATTGTGTCGTTTAGGCATCTGGCCGTTCTACTGGCTTTAATTATTTGGTCGTTTACCTCTTCTTCGATATTGTTGTCGGCTGATAGATTAATTCCGACATATTTGAAAGTCATTAGTCATTACTTGTTGTATAATTTGATTGTCTAACTCCAATTTACATCTTATTGGTTCTTTGGCAATTACTAAGCTTTTTGTTTTTTGGGCTGATATATTTATATTCATTTCTTTTGCGTTAATGTTGAATTCGTGCAATAATCTTTGTAGGTCGTCTTCGCACTCTGCTACTAACACGGTGTCATCAGCGTAACATTATCTCTCTATTGCCCATTTTGTACCCTCTTTTTTTCTTCACTTGTTTTATTATTGCATCCAATATTATGTTAAACAGTAGAGGGCTTAGTGAATCTCCTTACCTGATTCCTGTGTTTGTTTCTATGGGTTCTGTTATTATTCCATTGACTTTCATTTCTATTTTATTTCTTACATATATGTTTTCTATCAGTTTTATGATATCCAGTGGTAAATTTTTCTCATATAGTAGGTGTATCACATCTTTTAATTGAATTCTCTCAAACGCTTTCTCTAGGTCTATGAAACAGAAAAAGGCTGGTTTGTTATATTCTAATGATTTCTCATAATAGTGTAATGTAGTTTAGATTGCAAAATTATTATGCAAAATCTAGTAAGTCAATTTTAATGAAATTTGGTGGACAGTTTTAGCAAATTACAAAAATTTTCTAAGCGAATTAGGAAGGTTCCAAGTGTAACCTAAGTAATAGAAAAACATTGAATAAGGACAGGCTTGTTTTGCCCCCTTATTTTATATTTATTGCTATCTTGCAGCAAGAGTGTTAAATTAAGACATTTTTAACCAATCATATCTGATAGAAAATTTAATTATCTTTGTTTTATTCCAATACGACTTTGTTCCAAAATGAATCGTTTTAAAGTTATAAGCAAGGAAAGTAGAAAAAAACGAAATTTTTTGAAATTTTTAAATATTTGATGTTTTTTATTAATGTTCCGGTCATTTTTGAGAAGGAGCATAAGTCAATTATTATTAACGAAGTTATCACCTAACTTTATCCGCAAAAATCCGAATGCCACCTCTCACATCCACCTAAAAACCGATCCTTCCTGGTCTAAAACAGTCAGTATTAATTATATTTATAAGATACACAGTGTTTGGTGAATGTTGTTTTTCTATTCCTCCATGTTTTCTCCTTCGTAAAGATGTAGTGGCGTAGTTTAATTCTTTTTTCTGTTGTATTGTCTGCATCGTTTTTAGGAAACAGTATTTCCCAATATAAGACCCAGGCAGGACACCTTTCGAAGAAGAAGACGACCACCAACAAGATGACCTGAAGCGGATATGTCAAAATTGAATGCAAGCGGCTCAGGACAGGAATTTGTAGGGTGAAATACGGGAGGCCTACGTTCAGCAGTGGACAAGTATAGGCTGAATTTTGATGATGATGATGATTTCCCAATATTGCTTTGACACCGCTGCGATACCTTTGATGATCTATGTCTACGATTTACTAGATATTAGCAAACACCATCATCATCAGTGGAGTCACAACTCTTTATGAGCCAAAGATTTCTCCAGAACAATCCTCCATTTGCCGTTGCCCCTGTCTCTGGCAACTCTTCTCCATGCTCTAATTCCAATAGTTTTTAAATCATTTTCTAAGTTGTCTTCGTACCTAAGTCTCGGTCTTCCTCTTGCTCGTTGTCCTATCGGCCCTCTTCATTTCGCTTATTCCCCGTTAGAGGGCGTTCTATCCATACTGCGATATAAATTATTTTAATTTATATCGACAATCTACGCTCGGAATGGTAAAAATCTGTCTTCGTTAGAGCCTTCTTCACAGCATAATAAACGAAACCAGCAAGGACACTCCCTGATGCCGCCTTTGAAGTTGAAAAGTATAGGGTCGCCATTTTTCGCGTAGTACATCTCAGTGGTGATGTGATGTGTTGGTTCATCAGTGTTGCCGATGTCACCAACTTTATTACCCGTAAGAGATTCTTTTTGAATAATTTCTGGAATTTATGCAAAAGATTAACAATACAATCGCCATTCATCGTCAATATTTTGTGTTATGTCCCAATTATTGACATAATTCCCACAGGCATATGTATAAAATTATGTTAAAAAATATGAATGTCATAAAAGTTGAGTAAATCTGATAATTATGTACAAATCGGCAACACTGTCGATTTTCTACATTGTCTGGAACTTTTCCCGCCTACTAGTGTGTCACTGCTGTTGCGTTTTCTATGCTGTGCCTTCTTGACAACAGGTAGACCTAGAAATAGTGCTATCGGGGGATGGAGGAAGACAGATTTTAATCAAAACGAAACCGTAGATTTTCTTATTTTGTTAATGCCATACTTTGCATAGAGTACAAAGACTCGTTTCATATGGGCTCTCTGAACCGCAAAGTGGAATGTTTTCCTGGCGGTGCCTTTTGGTATGTTATACCTGGGTTAAGCAGAGAGCTTGAATTGAGTCGAAATTCATTTCAAAAACTTTTCTGACTATAACATCTTCTTGTTGTCTGGTTATATGCCCTATCCATCTAAGGCGTGCTACCTTAATGAATTTTACAACGTCAGGGTCTCCAAAACTTCTATACAACTCAAAGTTGTAACGCCTGCGCCATAAACTTTGTTCTTTTATCCCTCCATATAATGCTTCTTGGAATTTTTCGCTCGAAACGTTTGAGTAGTTCTTGGTCATTCTGTGTAGGTACCTAACCAAGTTTCTGAACCATATGTTAACACTGGTCTTATTAGTATTTTATAAACAGTCTATTAAATTTTTGTAGGTAGTTTTGAAGTCATGTGTCTTCTTAAGCCATAATAACAATTGACTAACACACTTTGTATAATAAATATGATTCTTTTGAAATGTCATTTCACTGCTCGATTTGAATTTTAAGGTAATCCATGTTTTACCCCAACATGGATTACTTTCAACTAAGATAAACATGGGTGATATGTATTTAAATAATGGCATGATGCAAAAAGGAACAAAAAAAGCTTTACAGAAATTTTTTGAGAATGAAATGTACACCGAAGGGATAATAAAGTAGGATAATTGAAACGATTATTACATTTACTTATATTGGTGTTCAGTATCACTAGATTTTTAGTACTTAACTTACCTACTGTGCAATTTTTATCTGATGAATTTTTCAAAGAATATTTATTATTGTTAGTATTTTTTAGTGGTAGTTGAAACAAACGCTTATACATTCTACGCCACTGACGGAATTGCTACTTTAGTGCAATTTTTGGATTCTCCAGTACTTTATATATAAATAATATCCTCTTCATTCATAACGATAAAGTCATTAATTTTCGATATATTTGAAGTTAAAAATGAAACGGTACATTTATTTTGATTAATGTATTCTCCTTCGTTTTTAACTCCAAATATCTCTACAACTAATGATTTTATCGTTACCAATGAAGAGTGTATTTAAATTGAAAGTATTGGAGAATCTTCTATATGGAGAAAGTATTGAAAAATTATGCTAAAATAGCAGTTCCGCCAGTGGCGTAGAAATTAGGAAGAGTCAACTATTTACTTTCCCCTGTCGTACGCCTTTGATAGTAGCCAGAAACGATTATAACATAATTTAGTAGGGTCTACAGTACCTACACTTTCTGACAAGTATGACACGGACATGCCAAATAGTGTTGAAGTATTATTTTTTTTATATAATTTATTCTTTATTTAAAACTTTAAGAACTATTTGTACCCGGTACTTTAAAACTTTTAGACATATCCTTATCATACTTAACAGAAAGTGTAGGTACTGTACACCCTATTAAATTATGTTAAATAGTTGTTTCTGGATACTACCAGAGGCGTACGACACGGGATAGTGAATGGTTAACCATTCCCAAATTCTACGCCACTGACGGAACTGCTACTTTAGCCTTATTTTTAGATTCTCCAATACTTTCTATGTAAATAATATACTCTTCATTCGTAACGATAAAATCATTAGTTTTAAAGATATTTGAAGTTAAAACGAAGGCGGATAATGTATTAATCAAAATAACTGTGCCGTTTCACTTTTAACTTTAAATCTAATGACTTTATCGTTACGAATGAAGAGTATATTATTTACATAGAAAGTATTGGAGAATCGAAAATTTGCACCAAAATAGCAATTCCGCCAGTGGCGTGGACATTTAGGTATTTGCGCTGAAGTCGGTTGTGGACATGTCGGGTTTTGC